>NW_027489815.1:0-24280 GCF_050948215.1 Halictus rubicundus | reverse complement strand
TTAAACCCTAAAAACATAATTGTTACTAAAAACCTTATAAAAATAATCCTTAAGTATTCAGATATAAAAATTAAAGCAAATAATCTTCTAAAATACTCTGTATTAAAACCAGAGACTAACTCAGATTCTCCTTCAACTAAATCAAAAGGAGTACGATTTAATTCAATTAATATTCTAACCATAAATATTAAATAAACTGGATAAATTATAATTAAAAATTTAATATTTTCTTGAAATTTTAAAAATTCTAATAAATTAAACCTTTCAACTAATAAAATTAAATTAAAAATAATTAAAAATAATCTTACTTCATAAGAAATTGATTGGGCAACTGAACGAATAGCACCCAATATAGAATAATTAGAATTTGAAGCCCACCCCCCTAATATAATTGGAAAAACCCCTACACTCATTAATCTTAATATAAATAAAATTCCTAAATTTATTGAAAATATATTTACATAAAATGGGTAAACTAACCATAATATTATAGATAAAATTAAAGAAATTATAGGTATAAATATATAATAATTTAAATTAATTTTATCTAAAAAAAATAATTCCTTATTTAATAATTTAATTACATCTCTAAAAGGTTGAAAAATTCCTATAATTAATACTTTATTTGGTCCCTTTCGATTTTGAATAAACCCTAATACTTTTCGTTCAAATAATGTTAAAAAAGCTATACTAATTAATATTATTAAAATTAAAACAATAAAAAAAAATAAATTAAAATATAAATTAAATTTTAATACATAAATTATTATCTGTATACTTATTGCATACTTTATTAAATTCTAAATTTATTACACTAATCTGCCAAAATAATTATTTACATTTATATATATATATATATATATATAATATTAATTATTAAAAATACTTAGTCCTTTCGTACAAAAATATTATTTTACTTTTAAAGATAGAAACCGATCTGGCTTACACCGATCTGAACTCAAATCATGTAAGATTTCAAAAGTCGAACAGACTTAATTTTTAAACTTCTGCATTTAAAATTTATCTTAATTCAACATCGAGGTCATAAACATCTTTATAAATAAGGCCTTCTTAAAGATATTATGCTGTTATCCCTAAGGTAATTTTTCTTATAATTTATAATACAATATCATTTTTATTAACATTAATTTATGATTTCTTAATTTAAAGTTTATTAAATTTAAATATCACCCCAATAAAATAAATTAATAAATTTTCTTATAAATAAATTAAAAACTTTATTAATTTATTAAATTCTATAGGGTCTTATCGTCCCTTAAATTAATTTAAGCATTTTTACTTAAAATTTAATTTCATTATTTAATATTGAAACAGTTTATACTTCATCAACCCTTTCATTCCAGCCTTTAATTAAAAGACAAATGATTATGCTACCTTTGTACAGTCAGTATACTGCAGCTATTTAAAAATTATTCATGGAGCAGGGACAACTTTAAATTAAATTCAAAAAGACATGTTTTTGTTAAACAGGTGAGTATAATTTTTGCCAAATTCTTTAATATTATATATATATATATATATATATTTATATTTATATAATCAATTACTTATATTATCATTATATCTTTAAATTTTTAATTTATTTAATTTTTTTTATAATTAAATTATATTCTAGTTAATTAAATTTTTTTTTATATATATATATATATATATATATATTATTATTATTAAATTATTAAATTTTTTCTATAATATATTAAATTTTAAAATTAATTTATTTATTATATTTCAATTAAAAATTATAAATTTAATTTAAAGTTTATCCCCTAAATTATTTATATTTATTAATATATATATATATATATATATATATTATTAAAATAAATATATGAATTAAATTCATTTCTAAAAAAACTAGATATCTATAAATTCGTATTACATTTCACATCAAATTAAATATTCATAATTTTTTTGCTACAAAAAAAATTTTAATTAATTAGCTCATTTATATTCGAGAATAATATAAACTATATTTAAATTTTAATAACCCCTGATACAAAAGGTACAAAAATAAATTCTACTTTTAAATATTTTATTTATTATCTTTCACAATACTATGTATATAAAATTTTTATTTTTTTCTTAAATAAATACTAAAAATTTAATTTTTTAAAATAATTTTTTTTATAATATATTTAACCTTAAACACTATCAACCCTAAATATTTAATTATTTAATTTAAAATTTTATTTCATGTAAATCTTTTCAATGTAAACGAAATATTTTTATATTAAACTAAATTTTTTATTAAAAACATTTTCCAATACCTTTACTATGTTACGACTTATTCCATTTATAATGAAAGTGACGGGCAATTTGTACACTAAATAAAACTAATTTCAATTTCATTAATTTATAAAATTTACTTTTAAATCCTATCTTTATTAAATATTAAAATTTAATTTAAAAAAAAATAATTTTTATGTAACTCATTATATCTTAAATAAACTACATTTTGATTTGAATTACTATTATATATATATATATATATATATATATAATATTTCAAAAATAAAATTTCTATAAATTTTTTAAACAACAATACATAAATTTTCCATTTAAGTTTATCTTAACGTGGGATATCAATTTAATAAACAAGTTCCTCTAATAAGTATATAAAGCCGCCATATTATTTAATTTTAATGATTAACATTTAATATTTAACATTTTAAATTTATCTTTATAATAGGGTATCTAATCCTAGTCTATTCTTAAGATTTCTCAAAAATTTGTATTTTAATAATTAAATATATTATACTTTTATATTTCACCAAAAAAAATAATATACATTTAAACTAAATTTCAAAATCTCTAATTATTTCATTAATTAACTCATAACAATAGTGTAACCGCTGATGCTGGCACTAAAATTTACCATTATTTATTTTAAATTTCTTTGTCAAACTTTCATTTAAATATAAACTTAATTTTTACACAAAATTTATAAAAATTTTTTAAATTTTTACTTTTAAATAAATTTCATTTATAAATAAATTTTTATAATTAATTTTTAAACTATAATTAAATTTTCTATAAAATTCACCTTCAATCATTTATATTTATATAAATGTAGAACCAAATATTTTTTATATAATTTTTTAATAAGATATTTTATTAAAAATTTTCAATATTAATTAATAAACTTTTATTATTAATTTAATATAATTTTTATATAAATTTTTATTATATATATATATATATATATATATATATATATATATATATATTTATACTCAAATAAATTCTTATTTTAATTTAATACTAAACTTTTCATAAATAAGTTTCCTAATAATTCTTTTTATAAATAATTTTATATAAAAATTTATTCAAATAAATTTTTATTGTTAATTCAACACAAATTTTTTTATAAATAAAGGTTCCCTAATAATTCTTTTCATAAATAATTTCATATAAAAAATTCATTCAAATAAATTTTTATTACTAATTCAATACAAATTTTTTATAAATAAAATTTCCCTAATAATTCTTTTCATAAATAATTTCATATAGAAAATTCATTCAAATAAATTTTTATTACTAATTCAATACAAATTTTTTATAAATAAAATTTTCCTAATAATTCTTTCCATAAATAATTTCATATAAAAAATTCATTCAAATAAATTTTTATTACTAATTCAATACAAATTTTTTATAAATAAAATTTTCCCAATTCTTTTTTATAAATAATTTTATATAAAAAATCCACTCAAATAAATTTTTATTACTAATTCAATACAAATTTTTTTATAAATAAAATTTCCCTAATAATTCTTTTCATAAATAATTTCATATAAAAAATTCATTCAAATAAATTTTTATTACTAATTCAATACAAATTTTTTTATAAATAAAATTTCCCTAATAATTCTTTTCATAAATAATTTCATATAAAAAATCCATTCAAATAAATTTTTATTACTAATTCAATACAAATTTTTTTACAAATAAAATTTCCCTAATAATTCTTTTCATAAATAATTTAATATAAAAAATTCACTCAAATAAATTTTTATTATTAATTTAATATAAATTTTTTTACAAATAAAATTTTCCCAATAATTCTTTTTTATAAATAATTTTATATAAAAAAATCCACTCAAATAAATTTTTATTATTAATTTAATATAAATTTTTTTACAAATAAAATTTTCCCAATAATTCTTTTTTATAAATAATTTTATATAAAAAAATCCACTCAAATAAATTTTTATTACTAATTCAATACAAATTTTTTTATAAGTAAAATTTCCCTAATAATTCTTTTCATAAATAATTTAATATAAAAAATTAATTCAAATAAATTTTTATTACTAACTCAATACAAATTTTTTACAAATAAAATTTTCCCAATAATTCTTTTTTATAAATAATTTTATATAAAAAATTCATTCAAATAAATTTTTATTACTAATTCAATACAAATTTTTTATAAATAAAATTTTCCCAATAATTCTTTTTTATAAATAATTTTATATAAAAAGTCCACTCAAATAAATTTTTATTATTAATTCAATACAAATTTTTTATAAATAAAATTTTCCCAATAATTCTTTTTTATAAATAATTTTATATAAAAAGTGTACTCAAATAAATTTTTATTACTAATTCAATACAAATTTTTTATGAATAAAATTTTCCCAATAATTCTTTTCATAAATAGTTTAATATAAAAAATTCATTCAAATAAATTTTTATTACTAATTCAATACAAATTTTTTATAAATAAAATTTTCCCAATAATTCTTTTTTATATAAAAAGTCCACTCAAATAAATTTTTATTACTAATTCAATACAAATTTTTTACAAATAAAATTTCCCTAATAATTCTTTTCATAAATAATTTAATATAAAAAATTCATCCAAATAAATTTTTATTGCTAATTCTATACAAATTTTTTTTATGAATAAAATCCCCCTAATAATTCTTTTCATAAATAATTTTATATAAAAAATTCATTCAAATAAATTTTTATTACTAATTCTATACAAATTTTTTAAAATCTTTTTTATATAAAAAGTCCACTCAAATAAATTTTTGTTACTAATTCAATACAAATTTTTTACAAATAAAATTTCCCTAATAATTTTTTATAAATAATTTTATATAAAAAGTCCACTCAAATAAATTTTTATTACTAATTCAATACAAATTTTTTACAAATAAAATTTCCCTAATAATTCTTTTCATAAATAATTTAATATAAAAAATTCATTCAAATAAATTTTTATCACTAATTCTATACAAATTTTTTTATGAATAAAATTCCCCTAATAATTCTTTTCATAAATAATTTTATATAAAAAATTCATTCAAATAAATTTTTATTACTAATTCTATACAAATTTTTTAAAATAAAATTTCCCTAAATTTTATATTAGTTAATTACCCCTTATTTTATTTAAATTTACCCCTAAATTTAAATTTTTCATACTAATTCAATAAAATTATTATTTTTTTCTAAAAAAAAATCATTTTTCCCCCAAATCAAAGCTTTTTTCTCATTTTTTTTTTTATTTATTATTGACGCTAATGCACAACTTAACTTATTATTATAGGTTTATTAAATATATTTAATTTTAATATAAATCAACTATTATTAAAAATTTACTAAATTAATTCAATAAATTTTAAATATTAATAATTCCATATAAATTCTCCCCATAAATAATTTTATATAAAAAAAATTCATTCAAATAAATTTTTATTATTAATTCAATACAAATTTTTTATAAATAAAATTTCCCTAATAATTCTTTTCATAAATAATTTCATATAAAAAATTCATTCAAATAATTTTTTGTCACTAATTCAATACAAATTTTTTATAAATAAAATTTCCCTAATAATTCTTTTCATAAATAATTTCATATAGAAAATTCATTCAAATAAATTTTTATTACTAATTCAATACAAATTTTTTATAAATAAAATTTTCCTAATAATTCTTTTCATAAATAATTTCATATAAAAAATTCATTCAAATAAATTTTTATTACTAATTCAATACAAATTTTTTATAAATAAAATTTTCCCAATAATTCTTTTTTATAAATAATTTTATATAAAAAGTCCACTCAAATAAATTTTTATTGCTAATTCAATACAAATTTTTTTATAAATAAAATTTCCCTAATAATTCTTTTCATAAATAATTTCATATAGAAAATTAATTCAAATAAATTTTTATTACTAATTCAATACAAATTTTTTTTATAAATAAAATTTCCCTAATAATTTTCATAAATAATTTTATATAAAAAGTCCACTCAAATAAATTTTTATTACTAATTCAATACAAATTTTTTTATAAATAAAATTTCCCTAATAATTCTTTTTTATAAATAATTTTATATAAAAAGTCCACTCAAATAAATTTTTATTACTAATTCAATACAAATTTTTTTATAAATAAAATTTCCCTAATAATTCTTTTTTATAAATAATTTTATATAAAAAATCCACTCAAATAAATTTTTATTACTAATTCAATACAAATTTTTTTATAAATAAAATTTCCCTAATAATTCTTTTCATAAATAATTTCATATAGAAAATTCATTCAAATAAATTTTTATTACTAATTCAATACAAATTTTTTTATAAATAAAATTCCCCTAATAATTCTTTTCATAAATAATTTCATATAGAAAATCCATTCAAATAAATTTTTATTACTAATTCAATACAAATTTTTTACAAATAAAATTTCCCTAATAATTCTTTTCATAAATAATTTCATATAGAAAATTCATTCAAATAAATTTTTATTACTAATTCAATACAAATTTTTTTATAAATAAAATTTCCCTAATAATTCTTTTCATAAATAATTTCATATAAAAAATCCATTCAAATAAATTTTTATTACTAATTCAATACAAATTTTTTACAAATAAAATTTCCCTAATAATTCTTTTCATAAATAATTTCATATAGAAAATTCATTCAAATAAATTTTTATTACTAATTCAATACAAATTTTTTTATAAATAAAATTTCCCTAATAATTCTTTTCATAAATAATTTCATATAGAAAATCCATTCAAATAAATTTTTATTACTAATTCAATACAAATTTTTTTACAAATAAAATTTCCCTAATAATTCTTTTCATAAATAATTTAATATAAAAAATTCACTCAAATAAATTTTTATTACTAATTCAATACAAATTTTTTATAAATAAAATTTCCCTAATAATTCTTTTCATAAATAATTTCATATAGAAAATTCATTCAAATAAATTTTTATTACTAATTCAATACAAATTTTTTTATAAATAAAATTCCCCTAATAATTCTTTTCATAAATAATTTCATATAGAAAATCCATTCAAATAAATTTTTATTACTAATTCAATACAAATTTTTTACAAATAAAATTTCCCTAATAATTCTTTTCATAAATAATTTCATATAGAAAATTCATTCAAATAAATTTTTATTACTAATTCAATACAAATTTTTTTATAAATAAAATTTCCCTAATAATTCTTTTCATAAATAATTTCATATAAAAAATCCATTCAAATAAATTTTTATTACTAATTCAATACAAATTTTTTACAAATAAAATTTCCCTAATAATTCTTTTCATAAATAATTTCATATAGAAAATTCATTCAAATAAATTTTTATTACTAATTCAATACAAATTTTTTTATAAATAAAATTTCCCTAATAATTCTTTTCATAAATAATTTCATATAGAAAATCCATTCAAATAAATTTTTATTACTAATTCAATACAAATTTTTTTACAAATAAAATTTCCCTAATAATTCTTTTCATAAATAATTTAATATAAAAAATTCACTCAAATAAATTTTTATTACTAATTCAATACAAATTTTTTATAAATAAAATTTCCCTAATAATTCTTTTTTATAAATAATTTTATATAAAAAATCCACTCAAATAAATTTTTATTACTAATTCAATACAAATTTTTTTATAAATAAAATTTCCCCAATAATTCTTTTTTATAAATAATTTTATATAGAAAATTCATTCAAATAAATTTTTATTACTAATTCTATACAAATTTTTTTATGAATAAAATTCCCCTAATAATTCTTTTCATAAATAATTTTATATAAAAAATTCATTCAAATAAATTTTTATTACTAATTCTATACAAATTTTTCAAAATAAAATTTCCCTAAAATTTTATATTAATTAATTACCCCTTATTTTATTTAAATTTACCCCTAAATTTAAATTTTTCATATTAATTCAATAAAATTATTATTTTTTTCTAAAAAAAATCATTTTTCCCCCAAATCAAAGCTTTTTTCTCATTTTTTTTTTTATTTATTATTGACGCTAATGTACAACTTAACTTATTATTATAGGTTTATTAAATATATTTAATTTTAATATAAATCAACTATTATTAAAAATTTACTAAATTATTTCAATAAATTTTAAATATTAATAATTCCATATAAATTCTTCCCATAAATAATTTTATATAAAAAAAATTCATTCAAATAAATTTTTATTACTAATTCAATACAAATTTTTTATAAATAAAATTTCCCTAATAATTCTTTTCATAAATAATTTAATATAAAAAATTTACTCAAATAAATTTTTATTACTAATTCAATACAAATTTTTTTATAAATAAAATTTCCCTAATAATTCTTTTCATAAATAACTTCATATAAAAAATTCATTCAAATAAATTTTTATTACTAATTCAATACAAATTTTTTTACAAATAAAATTTCCCTAATAATTCTTTTCATAAATAACTTCATATAAAAAATTCATTCAAATAAATTTTTATTACTAATTCAATACAAATTTTTTTACAAATAAAATTTCCCTAATAATTCTTTTTTATAAATAATTTTATATAAAAAGTCCACTCAAATAAATTTTTATTACTAATTCAATACAAATTTTTTTACAAATAAAATTTCCCTAATAATTCTTTTCATAAATAACTTCATATAAAAAATTCATTCAAATAAATTTTTATTACTAATTCAATACAAATTTTTTTACAAATAAAATTTCCCTAATAATTCTTTTCATAAATAACTTCATATAGAAAATTCATTCAAATAAATTTTTATTACTAATTCAATACAAATTTTTTTACAAATAAAATTTCCCTAATAATTCTTTTTTATAAATAATTTTATATAAAAAGTCCACTCAAATAAATTTTTATTACTAATTCAATACAAATTTTTTTATAAATAAAATTTCCCTAATAATTCTTTTCATAAATAATTTCATATAGAAAATTCATTCAAATAAATTTTTATTACTAATTCAATACAAATTTTTTTACAAATAAAATTTCCCTAATAATTCTTTTCATAAATAACTTCATATAGAAAATTCATTCAAATAAATTTTTATTACTAATTCAATACAAATTTTTTTACAAATAAAATTTCCCTAATAATTCTTTTCATAAATAATTTAATATAAAAAATTCACTCAAATAAATTTTTATTACTAATTCAATACAAATTTTTTTATAAATAAAATTTCCCTAATAATTCTTTTCATAAATAACTTCATATAGAAAATTCATTCAAATAAATTTTTATTACTAATTCAATACAAATTTTTTTACAAATAAAATTTCCCTAATAATTCTTTTCATAAATAACTTCATATAGAAAATTCATTCAAATAAATTTTTATTACTAATTCAATACAAATTTTTTTACAAATAAAATTTCCCTAATAATTCTTTTCATAAATAACTTCATATAGAAAATTCATTCAAATAAATTTTTATTACTAATTCAATACAAATTTTTTTATAAATAAAATTTTCCCAATAATTCTTTTTTATAAATAATTTTATATAAAAAATCCACTCAAATAAATTTTTATTACTAATTCAATAAAAATTTTTTTATAAATAAAATTTCCCTAATAATTCTTTTCATAAATAATTTCATATAAAAAATTCATTCAAATAAATTTTTATTACTAATTCAATACAAATTTTTTTATAAATAAAATTTTCCCAATAATTCTTTTTTATAAATAATTTTATATAAAAAGTCCACTCAAATAAATTTTTATTACTAATTCAATACAAATTTTTTACAAATAAAATTTCCCTAATAATTCTTTTCATAAATAATTTTATATAAAAAATTCATTCAAATAAATTTTTATTACTAATTCAATACAAATTTTTTATGAATAAAATTCCCCTAATAATTCTTTTCATAAATAATTTTATATTAAAAATTCATTCAAATAAATTTTTATTACTAATTCAATACAAATTTTTTATGAATAAAATTCCCCTAATAATTCTTTTTTATAAATAATTTTATATAAAAAGTCCACTCAAATAAATTTTTATTACTAATTCAATACAAATTTTTTACAAATAAAATTTCCCTAATAATTCTTTTCATAAATAATTTTATATAAAAAATTCATTCAAATAAATTTTTATTACTAATTCAATACAAATTTTTTATGAATAAAATTCCCCTAATAATTCTTTTCATAAATAATTTTATATAAAAAATTCATTCAAATAAATTTTTATTACTAATTCAATACAAATTTTTTATGAATAAAATTCCCCTAATAATTCTTTTCATAAATAATTTTATATAAAAAATTCACTCAAATAAATTTTTATTACTAATTCTATGCAAATTTTTTATAAATAAAATTTCCCTAAAATTTTATATTAATTAATCACCCCTTATTTTATTTAAATTTACCCCTAAATTTAAATTTTTCATATTAATTCAATAAAATTATTATTTTTTTCTAAAAAAAAATCATTTTTCCCCCAAATCAAAGCTTTTTTCTCATTTTTTTTTTTATTTATTATTGACGCTAATGCACAACTTAACTTATTATTATAGGTTTATTAAATATATTTAATTTTAATATAAATCAACTATTATTAAAAATTTACTAAATTAATTCAATAAATTTTAAATATTAATAATTCCATATAAATTCTTTCCATAAATAATTTTATATAAAAAAATTCACTCAAATAAATTTTTATTACTAATTCAATACAAATTTTTTATAAATAAAATTTCCCTAAAATTTTATATTAATTAATTACCCCTTATTTTATTTAAATTTACCCCTAAATTTAAATTTTTCATATTAATTCAATAAAATTATTATTTTTTTCTAAAAAAAAATCATTTTCCCCCCAAATCAAAGCTTTTTTCTCATTTTTTTTTTTATTTATTATTGACGCTAATGCACAACTTAACTTATTATTATAGGTTTATTAAATATATTTAAACCCAATAAATTTTATTAAAAATTTTTCATTTATTTTACTTCTCATAATAAAATTTAAACTCAATATTAAATTAATTAACTATAAAATAATTTAATTAAATTATTCACTTTCTCTTTTTTTTTTTTTTTTCCAATAAAATAAATATTATTATGTATTATATATATATATATATATATATATATATATATATATATATATATATATATATATATATATATATATATATATATATATATATATATATATATATATATATATATATATATATATATATATATATATATATATAATTTATATGTATATATACATATATATATATGTATATATTCATATAAATAATTTATATATATATATATGTATATATAATTTAATTATATATATAAATATATATATATAAATAATTTATATATATATATATGCATATATAAATTAATTAAATATATATATATTATATAAATAATTTATATATATATAAATGTATATATAAATGGCATATAATTATATGTATATTGGAATGAATATTATATAGATTAGATGTTTAGAGTAAGAGATTGTTATGTATTTATATAAATGTGATTCATATTAGGATATTATAATTTACACAGATGGTTAAGCATTAAATGTATATATATATATAAATAATTTATATATTATTAAATAATTATATATATATATATTAAAATATTTTAAAAATTAATTAAATAAATATAAATTCTTAATTCTCTTTATATATAATAAAATATTTATAAAAATAAATATATATATATATATATTATTATTATATATATATAAATACCTAACAAATAAATATTTAATATATATTAAATAATTTATATATATATAAATATTTATATAATAAATTATTTATTTATAATTAAATTTATATATTTATAATTGTATGAATATTTATAGGTTATTATGAATTAATTAAATCTGATATAAATGTCTAATAACTAGTTTTACTCTAGGATATATTCATAAATGGATTCATTTTACAAATGTTGATATTATAATTAAATATATAGTATATTATTAAATTATTATTGTTCTGTAGTAAAAAATTTAAAAATTAATATAAATGTATATATTATACATAAATTTATTAGAGATATTTAAATTTAATTAGATATATATAAATAATTTATATATATATAAATATTTAATAAATAAATTATTTATATATATATAAATTAATATATATAAATAAATTTATTAGGAATAATTAAATTTAATTAAATATATATATATATATATAAATAATTTATATATATATATATGTATATATAATTTAATTAAATATATATATATATATATATAAATAATTTATATATATATATATGTATATATAATTTAATTAAATATATATATATATATAAATAATTTATATATATATATATGTATATATAATTTAATTATATATATAAATATATATATATAAATAATTTATATATATATATATGCATATATAAATTAATTAAATATATATATATTATATAAATAATTTATATATATATAAATGTATATATAAATGGCATATAATTATATGTATATTGGAATGAATATTATATAGATTAGATGTTTAGAGTAAGAGATTGTTATGTATTTATATAAATGTGATTCATATTAGGATATTATAATTTACACAGATGGTTAAGCATTAAATGTATATATATATATAAATAATTTATATATTATTAAATAATTATATATATATATATTAAAATATTTTAAAAATTAATTAAATAAATATAAATTCTTAATTCTCTTTATATATAATAAAATATTTATAAAAATAAATATATATATATATATTATTATTATATATATATAAATACCTAATAAATAAATATTTAATATATATTAAATAATTTATATATATATAAATATTTATATAATAAATTATTTATTTATAATTAAATTTATATATTTATAATTGTATGAATATTTATAGGTTATTATGAATTAATTAAATCTGATATAAATGTCTAATAACTAGTTTTACTCTAGGATATATTCATAAATGGATTCATTTTACAAATGTTGATATTATAATTAAATATATAGTATATTATTAAATTATTATTGTTCTGTAGTAAAAAATTTAAAAATTAATATAAATGTATATATTATACATAAATTTATTAGAGATATTTAAATTTAATTAGATATATATAAATAATTTATATATATATAAATATTTAATGAATAAATTATTTATATATATATAAATAATTTATATATATATAAATATTTAATAAATAAATTATTTATATATATATAAATTAATATTATTCAATAAATTATTTATATATATATATTATAAATATTTATTAATATAAATTATTTATATATATATATAAATATTTATTAATATAAATTATTTATATATATATATATACCAAAATTAAAATTCTAAATTTCGTTTTTTTCTATATTTTCTATTTTACAAAAAAATTCATACTAATATCTTTACTTATCAATAACGTTCAATAAGTAATAAAAATTTTAGAATGAAAATCTCCCTCAAATTACAAAAAAATCTAGAAAATCCCCCCTAAATTCAATTTTTGTATAAATTTCCCCCTGAAATTTAAATAAAAATTATTTTCTATGAGAATTCTTCTTTAATTTATTTTCTCCATAATAATTCTTTTAAATTCAATTTTTATATAAATTTCCCCCCAAAATTTAAATAAAAATTATTTTCTATAAGAATTCTTCTTTAATTTATTTTCTCCATAATAATTCTTTAAAATTCAATTTTTGTATAAATTTCCCCCTAAAATTTATATAAAAATTATTTTCTATAAGAATTCTTCTTTAATTTATTTTCTCCATAATAATTCTTTAAAATTCAATTTTTGTATAAATTTCCCCCTAAAATTTAGATAAAAATTATTTTCTATAAGAATTCTTCTTTAATTTATTTTCTCCATAATAATTCTTTAAAATTCAATTTTTATATAAATTTTCCTCTAAAATTTAAATAAAAATTATTTTCTATAAAAATTCTTCTTTAATTTATTTTATTCCATAATAATTCTTTAAAATTCAATTTTTGTATAAATTTCCCCCTAAAATTTAAATAAAAATTATTTTCTATAAGAATTCTTCTTTAATTTATTTTCTCTATAATAATTCTTTAAAATTCAATTTTTATATAAATTTTCCCCTGAAATTTAAATAAAAATTATTTCCTATAAGAATTTCTCTTTAATTTATTTTCTCCATAATAATTCTTTAAAATTCAATTTTTATATAAATTTCCCCCTGAAATTTTAATAAAAATTATTTTCTATAAGAATTCTTCTTTAATTTATTTTCTCTATAATAATTCTTTAAAATTCAATTTTTGTATAAATTTTCCTCTGAAATTTAAATAAAAATTATTTCCTATAAGAATTTCTCTTTAATTTGTTTTCTCCATAATAATTCTTTAAAATTCAATTTTTGTATAAATTTCCCCCTGAAATTTTAATAAAAATTATTTCCTATAAGAATTTCTCTTTAATTTGTTTTCTCCATAATAATTCTTTAAAATTCAATTTTTATATAAATTTCCCCCTGAAATTTTAATAAAAATTATTTTCTATAAGAATTCTTCTTTAATTTATTTTCTCTATAATAATTCTTTAAAATTCAATTTTTGTATAAATTTTCCTCTGAAATTTAAATAAAAATTATTTCCTATAAGAATTTCTCTTTAATTTATTTTCTCCATAATAATTCTTTAAAATTCAATTTTTGTATAAATTTCCCCCTGAAATTTTAATAAAAATTATTTCCTATAAGAATTTCTCTTTAATTTGTTTTCTCCATAATAATTCTTTAAAATTCAATTTTTGTATAAATTTTCCTCTGAAATTTAAATAAAAATTATTTCCTATAAGAATTTCTCTTTAATTTGTTTTCTCCATAATAATTCTTTAAAATTCAATTTTTATATAAATTCCCCTCTGAAATTTGAATAAAAATTATTTTCTATAAAAATTCTTCTTTAATTTATTTTCTCCATAATAATTCTTTAAAATTCAATTTTTATATAAATTTTCCTCTAAAATTTAAATAAAAATTATTTTCTATAAAAATTCTTCTTTAATTTATTTTATTCCATAATAATTCTTTAAAATTCAATTTTTGTATAAATTTCCCCCTAAAATTTAAATAAAAATTATTTTCTATAAGAATTCTTCTTTAATTTATTTTCTCTATAATAATTCTTTAAAATTCAATTTTTATATAAATTTTCCCCTGAAATTTAAATAAAAATTATTTCCTATAAGAATTTCTCTTTAATTTATTTTCTCCATAATAATTCTTTAAAATTCAATTTTTATATAAATTCCCCCCTGAAATTTTAATAAAAATTATTTTCTATAAGAATTCTTCTTTAATTTATTTTCTCTATAATAATTCTTTAAAATTCAATTTTTGTATAAATTTCCCCCTGAAATTTTAATAAAAATTATTTCCTATAAGAATTTCTCTTTAATTTGTTTTCTCCATAATAATTCTTTAAAATTCAATTTTTGTATAAATTTTCCTCTGAAATTTAAATAAAAATTATTTCCTATAAGAATTTCTCTTTAATTTGTTTTCTCCATAATAATTCTTTAAAATTCAATTTTTGTATAAATTTCCCCCTGAAATTTTAATAAAAATTATTTCCTATAAGAATTTCTCTTTAATTTGTTTTCTCCATAATAATTCTTTAAAATTCAATTTTTGTATAAATTTTCCTCTGAAATTTAAATAAAAATTATTTCCTATAAGAATTTCTCTTTAATTTGTTTCCTCCATAATAATTCTTTAAAATTCAATTTTTATATAAATTCCCCTCTGAAATTTGAATAAAAATTATTTTCTATAAGAATTCTTCTTTAATTTATTTTCTCTATAATAATTCTTTAAAATTCAATTTTTATATAAATTTTCCTCTGAAATTTAAATAAAAATTATTTCCTATAAGAATTTCTCTTTAATTTGTTTTCTCCATAATAATTCTTTAAAATTCAATTTTTGTATAAATTTCCCCCTGAAATTTTAATAAAAATTATTTCCTATAAGAATTTCTCTTTAATTTGTTTTCTCCATAATAATTCTTTAAAATTCAATTTTTGTATAAATTTTCCTCTGAAATTTAAATAAAAATTATTTCCTATAAGAATTTCTCTTTAATTTATTTTCTCCATAATAATTCTTTAAAATTCAATTTTTATATAAATTTCCCCCTGAAATTTTGATAAAAATTATTTTCTATAAGAATTCTTCTTTAATTTATTTTCTCTATAATAATTCTTTAAAATTCAATTTTTGTATAAATTTTCCTCTGAAATTTAAATAAAAATTATTTCCTATAAGAATTTCTCTTTAATTTGTTTTCTCCATAATAATTCTTTAAAATTCAATTTTTGTATAAATTTCCCCCTGAAATTTTAATAAAAATTATTTCCTATAAGAATTTCTCTTTAATTTGTTTTCTCCATAATAATTCTTTAAAATTCAATTTTTGTATAAATTTTCCTCTGAAATTTAAATAAAAATTATTTCCTATAAGAATTTCTCTTTAATTTGTTTTCTCCATAATAATTCTTTAAAATTCAATTTTTATATAAATTCCCCTCTGAAATTTGAATAAAAATTATTTTCTATAAAAATTCTTCTTTAATTTATTTTCTCCATAATAATTCTTTAAAATTCAATTTTTATATAAATTTCCCCCTGAAATTTTAATAAAAATTATTTTCTATAAGAATTCTTCTTTAATTTATTTTCTCTATAATAATTCTTTAAAATTCAATTTTTATATAAATTTCCCCCTGAAATTTAAATAAAAATTATTTTCTATAAAAATTCTTCTTTAATTTATTATCTCCATAATAATTCTTTAAAATTCAATTTTTATATAAATTTTCCTCTGAAATTTAAATAAAAATTATTTTCTATAAGAATTCTTCTTTAATTTATTTTCTATATAATAATTCTTTAAAATTCAATTTTTATATAAATTTTCCCCTGAAATTTAAATAAAAATTATTTTCTATAAGAATTCTTCTTTAATTTATTTTCTCTATAATAATTCTTTAAAATTCAATTTTTGTATAAATTTTCCTCTGAAATTTGAATAAAAATTATTTTCTATAAGAATTCTTCTTTAATTTATTTTCTCCATAATAATTCTTTAAAATTCAATTTTTGTATAAATTTTCCCCTGAAATTTAAATAAAAATTATTTTCTATAAGAATTCTTCTTTAATTTATTTTCTCTATAATAATTCTTTAAAATTCAATTTTTATATAAATTTTCCCCTGAAATTTAAATAAAAATTATTTTCTATAAGAATTCTTCTTTAATTTATTTTCTCTATAATAATTCTTTAAAATTCAATTTTTGTATAAATTTTCCTCTGAAATTTGAATAAAAATTATTTTCTATAAGAATTCTTCTTTAATTTATTTTCTCCATAATAATTCTTTAAAATTCAATTTTTGTATAAATTTTCCCCTGAAATTTAAATAAAAATTATTTTCTATAAGAATTCTTCTTTAATTTATTTTCTCTATAATAATTATTTAAAATTCAATTTTTGTATAAATTTTCCTCTGAAATTTGAATAAAAATTATTTTCTATAAGAATTCTTCTTTAATTTATTCTCTCTATAATAATTCTTTAAAATTCAATTTTTATATAAATTTTCCTCTGAAATTTAAATAAAAATTATTTTCTATAAGAATTTCTCTTTAATTTATTTTCTCCATAATAATTCTTTTAAATTCAATTTTTGTATAAATTTCCCCCTAAAATTTAAATAAAAATTATTTTCTATAAGAATTTCTTTTTAATTTATTATCACCATAATAATTCTTTAAAATTCAATTTTTGTATAAATTTTCCTCTGAAATTTGAATAAAAATTATTTTCTATAAGAATTCTTCTTTAATTTATTTTCTATATAATAATTCTTTAAAATTCAATTTTTATATAAATTTCCCCCTGAAATTTAAATAAAAATTATTTTCTATAAGAATTCTTCTTTAATTTATTTTCTCTATAATAATTCTTTAAAATTCAATTTTTGTATAAATTTTCCTCTGAAATTTGAATAAAAATTATTTTCTATAAGAATTCTTCTTTAATTTATTTTCTCCATAATAATTCTTTAAAATTCAATTTTTGTATAAATTTTCCTCTGAAATTTAAATAAAAATTATTTCCTATAAGAATTTCTTTTTAATTTATTATCACCATAATAATTCTTTAAAATTCAATTTTTGTATAAATTTTCCTCTGAAATTTGAATAAAAATTATTTTCTATAAGAATTCTTCTTTAATTTATTTTCTTTATAATAATTCTTTAAAATTCAATTTTTATATAAATTTTCCCCTGAAATTTAAATAAAAATTATTTTCTATAAGAATTCTTCTTTAATTTATTTTCTCTATAATAATTCTTTAAAATTCAATTTTTGTATAAATTTTCCTCTGAAATTTGAATAAAAATTATTTTCTATAAGAATTCTTCTTTAATTTATTTTCTCCATAATAATTCTTTAAAATTCAATTTTTGTATAAATTTTCCTCTGAAATTTAAATAAAAATTATTTCCTATAAGAATTTCTCTTTAATTTGTTTTCTCCATAATAATTCTTTAAAATTCAATTTTTGTATAAATTTCCCCCTAAAATTTAAATAAAAATTATTTTCTATAAGAATTCTTCTTTAATTTATTTTCTCTATAATAATTCTTTTAAATTCAATTTTTGTATAAATTTTCCTCTGAAATTTAGATAAAAATTATTTTCTATAAAAATCTCTCTTTAACTCTATAATAATTATTATAAACTTATATAAATAAGCTAAATTTAAGCTTTTAGGTTCATACCCTAAATATAGAAAAATCTTTTATATAAGTAAAATGCCTGAATAAAGGATTATTTTGATGTAATAAAAATGTGTTAAAAAATCACTTTTGCTAAATTTTTATTAATAAATTTTATTTATTTATTATTATCATACAAATATATTTATATTCATTAAATTAATTAATTCCATAAAATTCAAAATTTTATATGCGTAAAACACTTGAATATATTTAAATTTATAATTTATAATTAAAATTTTTAATATAATTAATTTTTAAAATTAAAACTAAATATAAATTAATTATTAATAAACTTTATTATTTATTTAAATTTATTAAGTTTAATAATTCTCTCCTTACTTATCCCCAATTTATTTTTTATATGAATATTTTTAGAAATTTCCTCTATATTATACACTATTTATTTAAATATTAATTCTTTAAAAATTTATAGAATTATATATTTTATAATTTCTTCAATAACTTCTATTTTAATTATTTACAGATTTTTAAATAAAACATTTAATTTATATATTAATTTTATTTTATTATTTAGCTTATGATTAAAATTAGGATTATACCCCTTAAATAGATGAATAAACTTTTTAATAAAAAAAATCAATTTTAATTCATTAATTTTATTATTAACAATTATTAAATGTATCCCTATTTTTATATTTTTAAATTTTATTAAATTTAATTTTATTATTTTATTTTTATTAATTTCCTTTATACTACCCCCAGTAATTTTTTCAATAAATACCTCATCCTTTACTCTTTTAATAAATTATTCATCCATATATAATATTCCTTTATTATTAATCTTTTCCTATATAAATTTTAATATTATAATCATTTATATAACCATTTATATAACTTCAACTCTTATAATCTTACTTATACTTAAAAAATTAAATCTTTATTACAAAAACTCTTTAAATTTAAGATTAAATTATAAAAATAAAATATTTTATAATTTAATAATATTCAAATACTCCCAACTTCCCCCATTTTTACCATTTATTATTAAATGAAATTTAATTGATCTTATATTATCAAATAATTATATAATTATATTATCCATATTAATTATCTTTTCTAGATTATTAATAACCTTTAATTATTTAAATTTTAATAATAACAATTTTTTTTTAACAAATTCTAAAATTAGACATAAAATTAATTTATTTGATTATTCTAATTTTAATACTATATTTATTATATATTTTTCATTTTTAACATTTACTTTAATTTTTACCTTTTCATTTATAAACTAAATTTATAATTTTTTAATTTCTTTAAATTTGCAATTTAATATTTTTTATAAACTATATAAATAAAGATTTTAAGTTAATAAAACTTAAAACCTTCAAAGTTTTATATAAATATATATTTAACTTAATTATTTAAATCTTAATTTAATATTAGAAAATTTATTTTCATAAATAAATTTACAGTTTACTCCTTTTATCAGGCATAATATTTCTAAATAAAATTTATTACCAAAAATGATTTTATTCAACTAACCATAAAAATATTGGAATACTTTATTTTATCTTTGCTATATGATCAGGGATAATCGGAGCATCTTTAAGTATAATTATTCGTATAGAATTAAGAACACCTGGAAGATGAATTAATAACGACCAAATTTATAATACTATTGTAACTTCACATGCTTTTATTATAATTTTTTTTATAGTTATACCATTTATAATTGGGGGGTTTGGAAATTGATTAGTACCACTAATAATTGGGGCTCCTGATATAGCTTTCCCACGTATAAATAATATAAGATTTTGATTATTAATTCCTTCATTATTTATACTTATAATAAGAAGAACTTTATCTACAGGATCAGGAACAGGTTGAACTATTTACCCTCCCCTATCTTCAATTATATATCACTCATCCTTTTCTGTTGATTTTACTATTTTTTCTTTACATATTGCAGGTATTTCTTCTATTATAGGTGCTATTAATTTTATTGTTTCAATTATATTAATAAAAAATATTTCACTTAATATAAATCAAATCCCCTTATTTCCTTGATCAGTTAAAATTACTGCTATTTTACTTCTTCTTTCTCTCCCTGTTTTAGCAGGTGCTATTACTATACTATTAACAGACCGAAATTTAAATACATCTTTTTTTGATCCTTCCGGAGGAGGAGACCCTATTCTTTATCAACATTTATTCTGATTTTTTGGTCATCCTGAAGTTTATATTTTAATTCTCCCCGGATTTGGATTAATTTCACATATTATTTTTAACGAAAGAGGAAAAAAAGAAATTTTCGGAAATTTAGGAATAATTTATGCTATATTAGGAATTGGATTTTTAGGATTTATTGTATGAGCTCATCACATATTTACTGTAGGATTAGATGTTGATACACGAGCATATTTTACATCTGCCACTATAATTATTGCTGTACCAACAGGAATTAAAGTATTTAGATGAATTGCTACTTATTGTGGGTCAAAAATTAAAATAAACCCATCAATTATATGATCTTTAGGATTTATCTTCTTATTTACATTAGGGGGATTAACTGGAATTATATTATCAAATTCTTCTATTGATATTATACTTCATGATACATATTATGTAATTGGTCATTTCCACTATGTTTTATCTATGGGTGCAGTATTTGCAATTATTGCAAGATTAATTCATTGATACCCCCTATTCACTGGACTTACACTAAATAAAAAACTATTAAATATTCAATTTACTATAATATTTCTTGGAGTAAACATAACTTTTTTCCCACAACACTTCTTAGGATTAATGGGAATACCTCGACGATATTCAGATTACCCAGATGCTTACTATTGTTGAAATTTAATTTCATCAATTGGTTCATTAATTGCTTTTAATAGAATAATTTTATTAATCTTTATTATTTTAGAGAGATTAATTATAAAACGTTTAATTATATTTAAATATTTCCAATCATCTTTAGAGTGATTACAAAATTACCCCCCTTATAGACATTCATATAACGAACTTCCTATTATTATTTTTAAATTTTAATATGGCAGAATAGTGTAATGAATTTAAGTCTCATAAATAAAATTAATAATTTTTATTAAAATTTATTTACATAATAAATATAGCTACATGAAATATATATTCTTTCCAAGATCCTAACTCTCCATTTGCTGATAATTTATTTTATTTTTATAATTTTACAATAATTATCCTAACAATAATTACTATTTCTACTATATATATAATAATTTTTATTTTAAATAATAAATATTTAAATTTAAATTTATTAAAAAATCATAATATTGAAATTTTATGAACTATCACTCCTATAATTATACTTTTAATTATTTCAATCCCTTCTCTTAAAACTCTTTATTTTATTGATGAATTATGAAACCCTACATATTTTACTATTAAATCAATTGGCCATCAATGATATTGAAGTTATGAATATCCTGAATTTTCTAATTTTATATTTGACTCTTATATAATTAAATCAATTGAAAATATTAATCAATTTCGTTTATTAGATGTTGATAATCGAGCAGTTATTCCTTATAAAATTCCTATCCGATTACTAGTATCTTCTATAGATGTAATTCACTCATGAACTATCCCAACTATAGGAATTAAAATAGATGCCTCACCAGGTCGAATTAATCAAATATCTTTAATTTCTTTACGACCTGGAATATTTTTTGGACAATGTTCTGAAATTTGTGGTGCATACCATAGATTTATACCTATTGTTATTGAAAGAACAAATTATTTTAATTTTATTAATTGAATTAATAAAAATAATTAAAGAATTAGTTAAATTTTATAACATTAAATTGTCATTTTAAAATTATTATAGTAATACTCTTTCATTAGGTGTCTGAAAGAAAGAAATGGTCTCTTAAACCAAAATATAGTAGTTAATCGTCTACTTCTAATGATTTTATTCTTTTATCCCTCAAATAAGACCTATATATTGACTTTTACTTTTCTTTTTTATACTTATAATTATATATATATATATTTCAATTTTATATTTTTCTCCTTTTTCATTTTCACCAACTACTCATACTAATTTAAATAATTTTAAATTAATAAAAAAAACTATTAAATTTTAAATGTTAACAAATTTATTTTCAATTTTTGACCCTTCTACAAATAAATTTTTATCTTTAAATTGATTAATTTTATTTTTTCCTTTAATATTAATAAATTGACCTTATTGATTATCACCCTCACGAATTAATATCTTTTGATTAAACTTCTACAAAAAAATTTTTCAAGAATTTTTTAATTTAACAAAAAAAAAATTTTCATCAAACTTGATTATTTTTTTAACTATTATAATTATATTTTTAAAATTAAATTTATTAAGTTTAATACCTTATATTTTTACCCCATCAAGACATTTATCTATTAATCTTTCTTTATCCCTAAGATTATGAATAAGATTTATATTATTTGGATGATTAAATAACACTAATAAAATATTCATTCATCTTCTACCCATAAACACACCAGGACCTTTAATAATTTTTATAATTTTAATTGAATCTATTAGAAATTTTATTCGACCATGAACTCTTGCAATTCGACTATCTGCTAATATATTAGCAGGACATTTACTTTTATCCTTATTAGGAACAACTTTAGAAAATATACCTTATATATTAATTCTTTTTTTTATCCAAAATTTATTAATAATTTTAGAAATTTCAGTTTCTATTATTCAATCCTATGTATTTTCTATTTTAACTTTATTGTATTTTAATGAATCTAATTAAATGAAAATATCTCATCACCACCCATTTCATATAGTAACTTTAAGACCCTGACCTTTAATAACTTCATGAAGAATTTTAAATTTGTTATTAAGAACTATTTATTGATTTAATTCTTCTAACTTCAATATTACTATATTTAATTTATTAATTCTATTTTTAATTCTATACCAATGATGACGAGATATTATTCGAGAAAGAACAATACAAGGATGTCATACATTAAGTGTTTTAAAATTATTAAAATTTGGAATAATTTTATTTATTATTTCAGAATTATTTTTTTTTATTTCTTTTTTTTGAACTTACCTTCATTCAGCAATCTCCCCAAGAATTGAAATTGGTAT
>NW_027489814.1:0-24294 GCF_050948215.1 Halictus rubicundus | reverse complement strand
AGGATAGGATAGGATAGACGATAGGATAGTATAGAGGATAGGATAGGATAGAGGATAGGATAGAGGATAGGATAGGATAGAGGATAGGATAGGATAGGATAGGACAGGATAGAGGATAGGATAGGATAGGATAGAGGATAGGATAGGATAAAGCATAGGATAGGATAGAGGATAGGATAGGATAGAGGATAGGATAGGATAGAGGATAGGATAGGATAGAGGATAGGATAGGATAGAGGTTAGGATAGTATAGAGGATAGGATAGGATAGAGGATAGGATATTATAGAGGATAGGATACGATAGAGTGTAGGATAGGATAAAGGATAGGATAGGATAGGATAGGATAGGATAGAGAATAGGATATGATAGAGGATAGGATAGGTTAGAGGATAGGATAGGATAGAGAATAGGATAGGATAGAGGATAGGATAGGATAGAGGAGAGGAGAGGATAGAGGATAGGATAGGATAGAGGATAGGATAGGATAGAGGATTGGATAGGATAGAGGATAGGATAGGATAGGATAGGATAGAGGATAGGATAGGATAGAGGATAGGATAGGATAGAGGATAGGATAGGATAGAGGATAGGATAGGATAGAGGATAGGATAGGATAGAGGATAGGATAGGATAGAGGATAGGATAGGATAGAGGTTATGATAGTATAGAGGATAGGATAGGATAGGATAGGATAGAGGATAGGATAGGATAGAGGATAGGATAGGGTAGAGGAGAGGATAGGATAGAGGATAGGATAGGGTAGAGGATAGGATAGGATAGAGGATAGCATAGGATAGAGGATAGGATAGGGTAGAGGATAGGATAGGATAGAGAATAGGATAGGATAGAGGATAGGATAGGATAGAGGATAGGATAAGACAGAGGATAGGATAGGATAGAGGATAGGATAGGATAGAGGTTAGGATAGGATAGAGGATAGGATAGGATAGAGGATAGGATAGGATAGAGGAGAGGATAGGATAGAGGATAGGATAGGATAGAGGATAGGATAGGATAGAGGATAGGATAGGATAGAGGATAGGATAGGATAGAGGATTGGATAGGATAGAGGATAGGATAGGATAGGATAGGATAGAGGATAGGATAGGATAGGATAGAGGATAGGATAGGATAGAGGATAGGATAGGATAGACGATAGGATAGGATAGAGGATAGGATATTATAGGGGATAGGATAGGATAAATCATAGGATATAATAGAGGATAGGATAGGATAGAGGATAGGATAGGATAGGATAGAGGATAGGATAGGATACAGGATAGGATAGGATAAAGGTTATGATAGTATAGAGGATAGGATAGGATAGAGGATAGGATAGGATAGAGGATAGGATAGGATAGAGGATAGGATAGGGTAGAGGATAGGATAGGATAGAGGATAGGATAGGGTAGAGGATAGGATAGGATAGAGGATAGGATAGGATAGAGGATAGGATAAGGTAGAGGATAGGATAGGATAGAGAATAGGATAGGATAGAGGATAGGATAGGATAGAGGATAGGATAAGATAGAGGATAGGATAGGATAGAGGATAGGATAGGATAGAGGTTAGGATAGGATAGAGGATAGGATAGGATAGAGGATAGGATAGGATAGAGGATAGGATAGGATAGAGGGTAGGGTATAATTTGGATAGGATACAGGATAGCATAGGATAGAGTACAGGATAGGATAGAGAATGGGATAGGATAGAGGATATTATAGGGTAGAGGATAGGATAGGATAGAAGATAGGATAGGATAGAGGATAGGATAGGGTAGAGGATAGGATAGGATAGAGGATAGGATAGGATAGAGGATAGGATAGGGTAGAGGATAGGATAGGATAGAGAATAGGATAGGATAGAGGATTGGATAGGATAGAAGATAGGATAGGATAGGATAGGTAAGAGGATAGGATAGGATAGAGGATAGGATAGGATAGAGGATAGGATATTATAGAGGATAGGATTGGATAGAGAATAGGATGGGATAGAGGGTAGGATAGGATACAGGATAGGATAGGATACAGGATAGGATAGGATAGAGGATAGGATAGGATAGAGGATAGGATAGGATAGAGGGTAGGATAGGATAGAGAAAAGGATAGGACAGAGGATAGGATAGGATAGAGGATTGGATAGGATAGAGGATAGGATAGGATAGGATAGGTAAGAGGATAGGATAGGATAGAGGATAGGATAGGATAGAGGATAGGATATTATAGAGGATAGGATTGGATAGAGAATAGGATGGGATAGAGGGTAGGATAGGATACAGGATAGGATAGGATACAGGATAGGATAGGATAGAGGATAGGATAGGATAGAGGATAGGATAGGATAGAGGGTAGGATAGGATAGAGAAAAGGATAGGACAGAGGATAGGATAGGATAGAGGATTGGATAGGATAGAGGATAGGATAGGATAGAGGATAGGACAGGATAGAGGATAGGATAGGATAGAGGATAGGATAGGATAGAGGATAGGATAGGATAGAGGAGAGGATAGGATAGAGGATAGGATAGGATAGAGGATAGGATAGAGGATAGGATAGGATAGAGAATAGGATAGGATATGGGATAGGATAGGATAAAGCATAGGATAGGATAGAGGATAGGATAGGATAGAGGATAGGATAGGATACAGGATAGGATAGGATAGAGGATAGGATAGGATAGAAGATAGGATAGGATAGAGGATAGGATAGGGTAGAGGATAGGATAGGATAGAGGATAGGATAGGATAGAGGATAGGATAGGATAGGATAGGATAGGATAGGATAGAGGATAGGATAGGATAGGATAGAGGATAGGATAGGATAAAGCATAGGATAGGATAGAGGATAGGATAGGATAGAGGATAGGATAGGATAGAGGATAGGATAGGATAGAGGATAGGATAGGATAGAGGTTAGGATAGTATAGAGGATAGGATAGGATAGAGGATAGGATATTATAGAGGATAGGATACGATAGAGTGTAGGATAGTATAAAGGATAGGAAAGAGGATAGGATAGGATAGAGGATAGGATAGGATAGAGGATAGGATAGGATAGAGGATAGGATAGGATAGAGGATAGGATATGATAGAGGATTGGATAGGATAGAGGATAGGATAGGATAGGATAGGATAGGGTAGAGGATAGGATAGGATAGAGAATAGGATATGATAGAGGATAGGATAGGTTAGAGGATAGGATAGGATAGAGAATAGGATAGGATAGAGGATAGGATAGGATAGAGGAGAGGAGAGGATAGAGGATAGGATAGGATAGATGATAGGATAGGATAGAGGGTAGGGTATAATTTGGATAGGATACAGGATAGCATAGGATAGAGTACAGGATAGGATAGAGAATGGGATAGGATAGAGGATATTATAGGGTAGAGGATAGGATAGGATAGAAGATAGGATAGGATAGAGGATAGGATAGGGTAGAGGATAGGATAGGATAGAGGATAGGATAGGATAGAGGATAGGATAGGGTAGAGGATAGGATAGGATAGAGAATAGGATAGGATAGAGGATTGGATAGGATAGAGGATAGGATAGGATAGGATAGGTAAGAGGATAGGATAGGATAGAGGATAGGATAGGATAGAGGATAGGATATTATAGAGGATAGGATTGGATAGAGAATAGGATGGGATAGAGGGTAGGATAGGATACAGGATAGGATAGGATACAGGATAGGATAGGATAGAGGATAGGATAGGACAGAGGATAGGATAGAATAGAGGGTAGGATAGGATAGAGAAAAGGATAGGACAGAGGATAGGATAGGATAGAGGATTGGATAGGATAGAGGATAGGATAGGATAGAGGATAGGACAGGATAGAGGATAGGATAGGATAAAGAATAGGATATGATAGAGGATAGGATAGGATAGAGGAGAGGATAGGATAGAGGATAGGATAGGATAGAGGATAGGATAGGATAGAGGATAGGATAGGATAGAGGATAGGATAGGATAGAGGATAGGATAGGATAGAGGATAGGATAGGATAGAGGGTAGGGTAGAATTTGGATAGGATACAGGATAGCATAGGATAGAGTACAGGATAGGATAGAGAATGGGATAGGATAGAGGATATTATAGGGTAGAGGATAGGATAGGATAGAAGATAGGATAGGATAGAGGATAGGATAGGGTAGAGGATAGGATAGGATAGAGGATAGGATAGGATAGAGGATAGGATAGGATAGAGGATAGGATAGGATAGAGGATAGGATAGGATAGAGGATAGGATAGGATAGAGGATAGGATAGGATAGGATAGGATAGGATAGAGGATAGGATAGGATAGGATAGAGGATAGGATAGGATAAAGCATAGGATAGGATAGAGGATAGGATAGGATAGAGGATAGGATAGGATAGAGGATAGGATAGGATAGAGGATAGGATAGGGTAGAGGATAGGATAGGATAGAGGATAGGATAGGATAGAGGATAGGATAGGGTAGAGGATAGGATAGGATAGAGAATAGGATAGGATAGAGGATAGGATAGGATAGAGGATAGGATAAGATAGAGGATAGGATAGGATAGAGGATTGGATAGGATAGAGGTTAGGATAGGATAGAGGATAGGATAGGATAGAGGATAGGATAGGATAGAGGAGAGGATAGGATAGAGGATAGGATAGGATAGAGGATAGGATAGGATAGAGGATAGGATAGGATAGAGGATAGGATAGGATAGAGGATTGGATAGGATAGAGGATAGGATAGGATAGGATAGCATAGAGGATAGGATAGGATAGGATAGAGGATAGGATAGGATGGAGGATAGGATAGGATAGAGGATAGGATAGGATAGAGGATAGGATAGGATAGAGAATAGGATAGGATAGAGGATAGGATAGGATAGAGGATAGGACAGGATAGAGGATAGGATAGGATAGAGGATTGGATAGGATAGAGGATAGGATAGGATAGGATAGGATAGAGGATAGGATAGGATAGGATAGAGGATAGGATAGGATAGAGGATAGGATAGGATAGAGGATAGGATAGGATAGGATAGAGGATAGGATAGGATAGAGGATAGGATAGGATAGAGGATAGGATAGGATAGAGGATAGGATAGGATAGAGAATAGGATAGGATAGGGGATAGGATAGGATAAAGCATAGGATAGGATAGAGGATAGGATAGGATAGAGGATAGGATAGGATAGAGGATAGGATAGGATAGAGGATAGGATAGGATAGAGGATAGGATAGGATAGAGGTTATGATAGTATAGAGGATAGGATAGGATAGAGGATAGGATAGGATAGAGGATAGGATAGGATAGAGGATAGGATAGGGTAGAGGATAGGATAGGATAGAGGATAGGATAGGGTAGAGGATAGGATAGGATAGAGGATAGGATAGGATAGAGGATAGGATAGGGTAGAGGATAGGATAGCATAGAGAATAGGATAGGATAGAGGAGAGGAGAGGATAGAGGATAGAGGATAGGATAGGATAGAGGATAGGATAGGATAGAGGATAGGATAGGATAGAGGATAGGATAGGATAGAGGATAGGATAGGATAGAGGATAGGATAAGATAGAGGATAGGATAGGATACAGGAGAGGATAGGATAGAGGATAGGATAGGATAGAGGATAGGATAGGATAGAGAATAGGATAGGATAGAGGATATTATGGGGTAGAGGATAGGATAGGATAGAGGATATGATATGATAGAGGATAGGAAAGAGGATAGGATATAATACAGAATAGGATAAGATTGAGTATAGGATGGGATAGAGGATAGGATATGGTATTCGATAGGGTAGAGGATAGGAAAGAGGATAGGATATAATACAGAATAGGATAGGATTGAGTATTGGATGGGATAGAGGATAGGATATGGTATTGGATAGGATAGAGGATAGGATAGGATAGAGGATAGGATAGGATAGAGGACAGGATAGAGGATAGGGTAGGATAGAGGATATGATAGGATAGAGGATAGGATAGGATAGAGGATAGGATAGGATAGAGGATAGGATAGGATAGAGGATAGGATAGGATAGAGGATAGGATAGGATAGAGAATAGGATAGGATAGGGGATAGGATAGGATAAAGCATAGGATAGGATAGAGGATAGGATAGGATAGAGGATAGAGGATAGGATAGGATAGAGGATAGGATAGGATAGAGGATAGGATAGGATAGAGGTTATGATAGTATAGAGGATAGGATAGGATAGACGATAGGATAGGATAGAGGATAGGATAGGATAGAGGATAGGATAGGGTAGAGGATAGGATAGGATAGAGGATAGGATAGGGTAGAGGATAGGATAGGATAGAGGATAGGATAGGATAGAGGATAGGATAGGGTAGAGGATAGGATAGGATAGAGAATAGGATAGGATAGAGGATAGGATAGGATAGAGGATAGGATAAGATAGAGGATAGGATAGGATAGAGGATTGGATAGGATAGAGGTTAGGATAGGATAGAGGATAGGATAGGATAGAGGATAGGATAGGATAGAGGAGAGGATAGGATAGAGGATAGGATAGGATAGAGGATAGGATAGGATAGAGGATAGGATAGGATAGAGGATAGGATAGGATAGAGGATTGGATAGGATAGAGGATAGGATAGGATAGGATAGCATAGAGGATAGGATAGGATAGGATAGAGGATAGGATAGGATGGAGGATAGGATAGGATAGAGGATAGGATAGGATAGAGGATAGGATAGGATAGAGAATAGGATAGGATAGAGGATAGGATAGGATAGAGGATAGGACAGGATAGAGGATAGGATAGGATAGAGGATTGGATAGGATAGAGGATAGGATAGGATAGGATAGGATAGAGGATAGGATAGGATAGGATAGAGGATAGGATAGGATAGAGGATAGGATAGGATAGAGGATAGGATAGGATAGAGGATAGGATAGGATGGAGAATAGGATAGGATAGGGGATAGGATAGGATAAATCATAGGATAGGATAGAGGATAGGATAGGATAGAGGATAGGATAGGATAGAGGATAGGATAGGATAGAGGATAGGATAGGATAGAGGATAGGATAGGATAGAGGATAGGATAGGATAAAGGTTATGATAGTATAGAGGATAGGATAGGATAGAGGATAGGATAGGATAGAGGATAGGATAGGGTAGAGGATAGGATAGGATAGAGGATAGGATAGGGTAGAGGATAGGATAGGATATAGGATAGGATAGGATAGAGGATAGGATAGGGTAGAGGATAGGATAGGATAGAGAATAGGATAGGATAGAGGATAGGATAGGATAGAGGATAGGATAAGATAGAGGATAGGATAGGACAGAGGATAGGATAGGATAGAGGTTAGGATAGGATAGAGGATAGGATAGGATAGAGGATAGGATAGGATAGAGGATAGGATAGGATAGAGGGTAGGGTAGAATTTGGATAGGATACAGGATAGCATAGGATAGAGTACAGGATAGGATAGAGAATGGGATAGGATAGAGGATATTATAGGGTAGAGGATAGGATAGGATAGAAGATAGGATAGGATAGAGGATAGGATAGGGTAGAGGATAGGATAGGATAGAGGATAGGATAGGATAGAGGATAGGATAGGGTAGAGGATAGGATAGGATAGAGAATAGGATAGGATAGAGGATTGGATAGGATAGAGGATAGGATAGGATAGGATAGGATAGAGGATAGGATAGGATAGAGGATAGGATAGGATAGAGGATAGGATATTATAGAGGATAGGATTGGATAGAGAATAGGATGGGATAGAGGGTAGGATAGGATACAGGATAGGATAGGATAGAGGATAAGATAGGATAGAGGATAGGATAGGATAGAGGGTAGGATAGGATAGAGAAAAGGATAGGACAGAGGATAGGATAGGATAGAGGATTGGATAGGATAGAGGATAGGATAGGATAGAGGATAGGACAGGATAGAGGATAGGATAGGATAGAGGATAGGATAGGATAGAGGATAGGATAGGATAGAGGAGAGGATAGGATAGAGGATAGGATAGGATAGAGGATAGGATAGGATAGAGGATAGGATAGGATAGAGAATAGGATAGGATATGGGATAGGATAGGATAAAGCATAGGATAGGATAGCGGATAGGATAGGATAGAGGATAGGATAGGATAGAGGATAGGATAGGATAGAGGATAGGATAGGATAGAGGATAGGATAGGATAGAGGATAGGATAGGATAGAGGATAGGATAGGATAGAGGGTAGGGTAGAATTTGGATAGGATACAGGATAGCATAGGATAGAGTACAGGATAGGATAGAGAATGGGATAGGATAGAGGATATTATAGGGTAGAGGATAGGATAGGATAGAAGATAGGATAGGATAGAGGATAGGATAGGGTAGAGGATAGGATAGGATAGAGGATAGGATAGGATAGAGGATAGGATAGGATAGAGGATAGGATAGGATAGAGGATAGGATAGGATAGGATAGGATAGGATAGAGGATAGGATAGGATAGGATAGAGGGTAGGATAGGATAAAGCATAGGATAGGATAGAGGATAGGATAGGATAGAGGATAGGATAGGATAGAGGATAGGATAGGATAGAGGATAGGATAGGATAGTGGTTAGGATAGTATAGAGGATAGGATAGGATAGAGGATAGGATAGGATAGAGGATAGGATATTATAGAGGATAGGATACGATAGAGTGTAGGATAGGATAAAGGATAGGAATAAGGATAGGAAAGGATAGAAGATAGGATAGGATAGAGGATAGGATAGGATAGAGGATAGGATATGATAGAGGATTGGATAGGATAGAGGATAGGATAGGATAGGATAGGATAGGGTAGAGGATAGGATAGGATAGAGAATAGGATATGATAGAGGATAGGATAGGTTAGAGGATAGGATAGGATAGAGAATAGGATAGGATAGAGGATAGGATAGGATAGAGGAGAGGAGAGGATAGAGGATAGGATAGGATAGAGGATAGGATAGGATAGAGGATAGGATAGGATAGAGGATAGGATATGATAGAGGATTGGATAGGATAGAGGATAGGATAGGATAGGATAGGATAGGGTAGAGGATAGGATAGGATAGAGAATAGGATATGATAGAGGATAGGATAGGTTAGAGGATAGGATAGGATAGAGAATAGGATAGGATAGAGGATAGGATAGGATAGAGGAGAGGAGAGGATAGAGGATAGGATAGGATAGAGGATAGGATAGGATAGAGGATAGGATAGGATAGAGGATAGGATAGGATAGAGGATAGGATAGGATAGAGGATAGGATAGGATAGAGGATAGGATAAGATAGAGGATAGGATAGGATAGAGGATAGGATAGGATAAAGGTTATGATAGTATAGAGGATAGGATAGGATAGAGGATAGGATAGGATAGAGGATAGGATAGGATAGAGGTTAGGATAGTATAGAGGATAGGATAGGATAGAGGATAGGATATTATAGAGGATAGGATACGACAGAGTGTAGGATAGGATAAAGGATAGGATAGAGGATAGGATAGGATAGAGGATAGGATAGGATAGAGGATAGGATAGGATAGAGGATAGGATAGGATAGAGGATAGGATAGGATAGAGGAGAGGATAGGATAGATGATAGGATAGGATAGAGGATAGGATAGGATAGAGGATAGGATATGATAGAGGATTGGATAGGATAGAGGATAGGATAGGATAGGATAGGATAGGGTAGAGGGTAGGATAGGATAGAGAATAGGATATGATAGAGGGTAGGGTAGAATTTGGATAGGATACAGGATAGCATAGGATAGAGTACAGGATAGGATAGAGAATGGGATAGGATAGAGGATATTATAGGGTAGAGGATAGGATAGGATAGAGGATAGGATAGGATAGGATAGGATAGGATAGAGGATAGGATAGGATAGGATAGAGGATAGGATAGGATAGAGGATAGGATAGGATAGAGGATAGGATAGGATAGAGGATAGGATAGGATAGAGGGTAGGGTAGAATTTGGATAGGATACAGGATAGCATAGGATAGAGTACAGGATAGGATAGAGAATGGGATAGGATAGAGGATATTATAGGGTAGAGGATAGGATAGGATAGAAGATAGGATAGGATAGAGGATAGGATAGGGTAGAGGATAGGATAGGATAGAGGATAGGATAGGATAGAGGATAGGATAGGATAGAGGATAGGATAGGATAGAGGATAGGATAGGATAGGATAGGATAGGATAGAGGATAGGATAGGATAGGATAGAGGGTAGGATAGGATAAAGCATAGGATAGGATAGAGGATAGGATAGGATAGAGGATAGGATAGGATAGAGGATAGGATAGGATAGAGGATAGGATAGGATAGTGGTTAGGATAGTATAGAGGATAGGATAGGATAGAGGATAGGATAGGATAGAGGATAGGATATTATAGAGGATAGGATACGATAGAGTGTAGGATAGGATAAAGGATAGGAATAAGGATAGGAAAGGATAGAAGATAGGATAGGATAGAGGATAGGATAGGATAGAGGATAGGATAGGATAGAGGATAGGATATGATAGAGGATTGGATAGGATAGAGGATAGGATAGGATAGGATAGGATAGGGTAGAGGATTGGATAGGATAGAGAATAGGATATGATAGAGGATAGGATAGGTTAGAGGATAGGATAGGATAGAGAATAGGATAGGATAGAGGATAGGATAGGATAGAGGAGAGGAGAGGATAGAGGATAGGATAGGATAGAGGATAGGATAGGATAGAGGATAGGATAGGATAGAGGATAGGATATGATAGAGGATTGGATAGGATAGAGGATAGGATAGGATAGGATAGGATAGGGTAGAGGATAGGATAGGATAGAGAATAGGATATGATAGAGGATAGGATAGGTTAGAGGATAGGATAGGATAGAGAATAGGATAGGATAGAGGATAGGATAGGATAGAGGAGAGGAGAGGATAGAGGATAGGATAGGATAGAGGATAGGATAGGATAGAGGATAGGATAGGATAGAGGATAGGATAGGATAGAGGATAGGATAGGATAGAGGATAGGATAGGATAGAGGATAGGATAAGATAGAGGATAGGATAGGATAGAGGATAGGATAGGATAAAGGTTATGATAGTATAGAGGATAGGATAGGATAGAGGATAGGATAGGATAGAGGATAGGATAGGATAGAGGTTAGGATAGTATAGAGGATAGGATAGGATAGAGGATAGGATATTATAGAGGATAGGATACGACAGAGTGTAGGATAGAGGATAGGATAGGATAGAGGATAGGATAGGATAGAGGATAGGATAGGATAGAGGATAGGATAGGATAGAGGATAGGATAGGATAGAGGATAGGATAGGATAGAGGAGAGGATAGGATAGATGATAGGATAGGATAGAGGATAGGATAGGATAGAGGATAGGATATGATAGAGGATTGGATAGGATAGAGGATAGGATAGGATAGGATAGGATAGGGTAGAGGGTAGGATAGGATAGAGAATAGGATATGATAGAGGGTAGGGTAGAATTTGGATAGGATACAGGATAGCATAGGATAGAGTACAGGATAGGATAGAGAATGGGATAGGATAGAGGATATTATAGGGTAGAGGATAGGATAGGATAGAGGATAGGATAGGATAGGATAGGATAGGATAGGATAGAGGATAGGATAGGATAGGATAGAGGATAGGATAGGATAAAGCATAGGATAGGATAGAGGATAGGATAGGATAGAGGATAGGATAGGATAGAGGATAGGATAGGATAGAGGATAGGATAGGATAGAGGATAGGATAGGATAGAGGTTAGGATAGTATAGAGGATAGGATAGGATAGAGGATAGGATATTATAGAGGATAGGATACGATAGAGTGTAGGATAGGAAAAAGGATAGGATAGAGGATAGGATAGGATAGAGGATAGGATAGGATAGAGGATAGGATAGGATAGAGGATAGGATAGGATAGAGGATAGGATAGGATAGAGGATAGGATAGGATAGAGGATAGGATATGATAGAGGATTGGATAGGATAGAGGATAGGATAGGATAGGATAGGATAGGGTAGAGGATAGGATAGGATAGAGAATAGGATATGATAGAGGATAGGATAGGTTAGAGGATAGGATAGGATAGAGAATAGGATAGGATAGAGGATAGGATAGGATAGAGGAGAGGAGAGGATAGAGGATAGGATAGGATAGAGGATAGGATAGGATAGAGGATAGGATAGGATAGAGGATAGGATAGGATAGAGGATAGGATGGGATAGAGGATAGGATAGGATAGAGGATAGGATAAGATAGAGGATAGGATAGGATAGAGGATAGGATAGGATAGAGGATAGGATAGGATAGAGGATAGGATAGGATAGAGAATAGGATAGGATAGGTGATAGGATAGGATAAAGCATAGGATAGGATAGAGGATAGGATAGGATAGAGGATAGGATAGGATAGAGGACAGGATAGAGGATAGGGTAGGATAGAGGATATGATAGGATAGAGGATAGGATAGGATAGAGGATATTATAGGATAGAGGATAGGATAGGATAGAGAATAGGATAGGATAGGGGATAGGATAGGATAAAGCATAGGATAGGATAGAGGATAGGATAGGATAGAGGATAGGATAGGATAGAGGATAGGATAGGATAGAGGATAGGATAGGATAGAGGTTATGATAGTATAGAGGATAGGATAGGATAGGATAGGATAGAGGATAGGATAGGATAGGATAGAGGATAGGATAGGGTAGAGGATAGGATAGGATAGAGGATAGGATAGGGTAGAGGATAGGATAGGATAGAGGATAGGATAGGATAGAGGATAGGATAGGGTAGATGATAGGATAGGATAGAGAATAGGATAGGATAGAGGATAGGATAGGATAGAGGATAGGATAGGATAGAGGATAGGATAGGATAGAGGATAGGATAGGATAGAGGGTAGGGTAGAATTTGGATAGGATACAGGATAGCATAGGATAGAGTACAGGATAGGATAGAGGGTAGGGTAGAATTTGGATAGGATACAGGATAGCATAGGATAGAGTACAGGATAGGATAGAGAATGGGATAGGATAGAGGATAGGATAGGATAGAGGATAGGATAGGATAGAGGATAGGATAGGGTAGAGGATAGGATAGGATAGAGGATAGGATAGGGTAGAGGATAGGATAGGATAGAGGATAGGATAGGATAGAGGATAGGATAGGGTAGATGATAGGATAGGATAGAGAATAGGATAGGATAGAGGATAGGATAGGATAGAGGATAGGATAGGATAGAGGATAGGATAGGATAGAGGATAGGATAGGATAGAGGGTAGGGTAGAATTTGGATAGGATACAGGATAGCATAGGATAGAGTACAGGATAGGATAGAGGGTAGGGTAGAATTTGGATAGGATACAGGATAGCATAGGATAGAATACAGGATAGGATAGAGAATGGGATAGGATAGAGGATAGGATAGGATAGAAGATAGGATAGGATAGAGGATAGGATAGGGTAGAGGATAGGATAGGATAGAGGATAGGATAGGATAGAGGATAGGATAGGATAGAGGATAGGATAGGATAGAGGATAGGATAGGATAGGATAGGATAGGATAGAGGATAGGATAGGATAGGATAGAGGATAGGATAGGATAAACCATAGGATAGGATAGAGGATAGGATAGGATAGAGGATAGGATAGGATAGAGGATAGGATAGGATAGAGGATAGGATAGGATAGAGGATAGGATAGGATAGAGGAGAGGAGAGGATAGAGGATAGGATAGGATAGAGGATAGGATAGGATAGAGGATAGGATAGGATAGAGGATAGGATAGGATAGACGATAGGATGGGATAGAGGATAGGATAGGATAGAGGATAGGATAAGATAGAGGATAGGATAGGATAGAGGATAGGATAGGATAGAGGATAGGATAGGATAGAGGATAGGATAGGATAGAGAATAGGATGGGATAGGGGATAGGATAGGATAAAGCATAGGATAGGATAGAGGATAGGATAGGATAGAGGATAGGATAGGATAGAGGACAGGATAGAGGATAGGGTAGGATAGAGGATATGATAGGATAGAGGATAGGATAGGATAGAGGATAGGATAGGATAGAGGATAGGATAGGATAGAGAATAGGATAGGATAGGGGATAGGATAGGATAAAGCATAGGATAGGATAGAGGATAGGATAGGATAGAGGATAGGATAGGATAGAGGATAGGATAGGATAGAGGATAGGATAGGATAGAGGTTATGATAGTATAGAGGATAGGATAGGATAGGATAGGATAGAGGATAGGATAGGATAGAGGATAGGATAGGATAGAGGATAGGATAGGGTAGAGGATAGGATAGGATAGAGGATAGGATAGGGTAGAGGATAGGATAGGATAGAGGATAGGATAGGGTAGAGGATAGGATAGGATAGAGGACAGGATAGAGGATAGGGTAGGATAGAGGATATGATAGGATAGAGGATAGGATAGGATAGAGGATAGGATAGGGTAGATGATAGGATAGGATAGAGAATAGGATAGGATAGAGGATAGGATAGGATAGAGGATAGGATAGGATAGAGGATAGGATAGGATAGAGGATAGGATAGGATAGAGAATAGGATAGGATAGGGGATAGGATAGGATAAAGCATAGGATAGGATAGAGGATAGGATAGGATAGAGGATAGGATAGGATAGAGGACAGGATAGAGGATAGGGTAGGATAGAGGTTATGATAGGATAGAGGATAGGATAGTATAGAGGATAGGATAGGATAGAGGATAGGATAGGATAGAGAATAGGATAGGATAGGGGATAGGATAGGATAAAGCATAGGATAGGATAGAGGATAGGATAGGATAGAGGATAGGATAGGATAGAGGATAGGATAGGATAGAGGATAGGATAGGATAGAGGTTATGATAGTATAGAGGATAGGATAGGACTGGATAGGATAGAGGATAGGATAGGATAGAGGATAGGATAGGATAGAGGATAGGATAGGGTAGAGGATAGGATAGGATATAAGGATAGGATAGGGTAGAGGATAGGATAGGATAGAGGATAGGATAGGATAGAGGATAGGATAGGGTGGATGATAGGATAGGATAGAGAATAGGATAGGATAGAGGATAGGATAGGATAGAGGATAGGATAAGATAGAGGATAGGATAGGATAGAGGATAGGATAGGATAGAGGTTATGATAGGATAGAGGATTGGATAGGATAGAGGATAGGATAGGATAGAGGAGAGGATAGGATAGAGGATAGGATAGGATAGAGGATAGGATAGGATAGAGGATAGGACAGGATAGAGGATAGGATAGGATAGAGGATTGGATAGGATAGAGGATAGGATAGGATAGGATAGGATAGAGGATAGGATAGAGGATAGGATAGGATAGGATAGAGGATAGGATAGGATAGAGGATAGGATAGGATAGAGGATAGGATAGGATAGAGGATAGGATAGGATAGAGAATAGGATAGTATAGTGGATAGGATAGGATAAATCATAGGATAGGATAGAGGATAGGATAGGATAGAGGATAGGATAGGATAGAGGATAGGATAGGATAGAGGATATGATAGGATAGAGGATAGGATAGGATAGAGGATAGGATAGGATAAAGGTTATGATAGTATAGAGGATAGGATAGGATAGAGGATAGGATAGGATAGAGGATAGGATAGGGTAGAGGATAGGATAGGATAGAGGATAGGATAGGGTAGAGGATACTATAGGATATAGGATAGGATAGGATAGAGGATAGGATAGGGTAGAGGATAGGATAGGATAGAGAATAGGATAGGATAGAGGATAGGATAGGATAGAGGATAGGATAAGATAGAGGATAGGATAGGACAGAGGATAGGATAGGATAGAGGTTAGGATAGGATAGAGGATAGGATAGGATAGAGGATAGGATAGGATAGAGGATAGGATAGGATAGAGGGTAGGGTAGAATTTGGATAGGATACAGGATAGCATAGGATAGAGTACAGGATAGGATAGAGAATGGGATAGGATAGAGGATATTATAGGGTAGAGGATAGGATAGGATAGAAGATAGGATAGGATAGAGGATAGGATAGGGTAGAGGATAGGATAGGATAGAGGATAGGATAGGATAGAGGATACGATAGGGTAGAGGATAGGATAGGATAGAGAATAGGATAGGATAGAGGATTGGATAGGATAGAGGATAGGATAGGATAGGATAGGATAGAGGATAGGATAGGATAGAGGATAGGATAGGATAGAGGATAGGATATTATAGAGGATAGGATTGGATAGAGAATAGGATGGGATAGAGGGTAGGATAGGATACAGGAGAGGATAGGATACAGGATAGGATAGGATAGAGGATAGGATAGGATAGAGGATAGGATAGGATAGAGGGTAGGATAGGATAGAGAAAAGGATAGGACAGAGGATAGGATAGGATAGAGGATTGGATAGGATAGAGGATAGGATAGGATAGAGGATAGGACAGGATAGAGGATAGGATAGGATAGAGGATAGGATAGGATAGAGGATAGGATAGGATAGAGGAGAGGATAGGATAGAGGATAGGATAGGATAGAGGATAGGATAGGATAGAGGATAGGATAGGATAGAGGAGAGGATAGGATAGAGGATAGGATAGGATAGAGGATAGGATAGGATAGAGGATAGGATAGGATAGAGGATAGGATAGGATAGAGAATAGGATAGGATATGGGATAGGATAGGATAAAGCATAGGATAGGATAGAGGATAGGATAGGATAGAGGATAGGATAGGATAGAGGATAGGATAGGATAGAGGATAGGATAGGATAGAGGATAGGATAGGATAGAGGATAGGATAGGATAGAGGATAGGATAGGATAGAGGGTAGGGTAGAATTTGGATAGGATACAGGATAGCATAGGATAGAGTACAGGATAGGATAGAGGGTAGGGTAGAATTTGGATAGGATACAGGATAGCATAGGATAGAGTACAGGATAGGATAGAGAATGGGATAGGATAGAGGATAGGATAGGATAGAGGATAGGATAGGATAGAGGATAGGATAGGGTAGAGGATAGGATAGGATAGAGGATAGGATAGGGTAGAGGATAGGATAGGATAGAGGATAGGATAGGATAGAGGATAGGATAGGGTAGATGATAGGATAGGATAGAGAATAGGATAGGATAGAGGATAGGATAGGATAGAGGATAGGATAGGATAGAGGATAGGATAGGATAGAGGATAGGATAGGATAGAGGGTAGGCTAGAATTTGTATAGGATACAGGATAGCATAGGATAGAGTACAGGATAGGATAGAGGGTAGGGTAGAATTTGGATAGGATACAGGATAGCATAGGATAGAGTACAGGATAGGATAGAGAATGGGATAGGATAGAGGATAGGATAGGATAGAAGATAGGATAGGAAAGAGGATAGGATAGGGTAGAGGATAGGATAGGATAGAGGATAGGATAGGATAGAGGATAGGATAGGATAGAGGATAGGATAGGATAGAGGATAGGATAGGATAGAGGATAGGATAGGATAGAGGATAGGATAGGATAGAGGTTAGGATAGTATAGAGGATAGGATAGGATAGAGGATAGGATATTATAGAGGATAGGATACGATAGAGTGTAGGATAGGAAAAAGGATAGGATAGAGGATAGGATAGGATAGAGGATAGGATAGGATAGAGGATAGGATAGGATAGAGGATAGGATAGGATAGAGGATAGGATAGGATAGAGGATAGGATAGGATAGAGGATAGGATATGATAGAGGATTGGATAGGATAGAGGATAGGATAGGATAGGATAGGATAGGGTAGAGGATAGGATAGGATAGAGAATCGGATATGATAGAGGATAGGATAGGTTAGAGGATAGGATAGGATAGAGAATAGGATAGGATAGAGGATAGGATAGGATAGAGGAGAGGAGAGGATAGAGGATAGGATAGGATAGAGGATAGGATAGGATAGAGGATAGGATAGGATAGAGGATAGGATAGGATAGAGGATAGGATGGGATAGAGGATAGGATAGGATAGAGGATAGGATAAGATAGAGGATAGGATAGGATAGAGGATAGGATAGGATAGAGGATAGGATAGGATAGAGGATAGGATAGGATAGAGAATAGGATAGGATAGGTGATAGGATAGGATAAAGCATAGGATAGGATAAAGGATAGGATAGGATAGAGGATAGGATAGGATAGAGGACAGGATAGAGGATAGGGTAGGATAGAGGATATGATAGGATAGAGGATAGGATAGGATAGAGGATAGGATAGGATAGAGGATAGGATAGGATAGAGAATAGGATAGGATAGGGGATAGGATAGGATAAAGCATAGGATAGGATAGAGGATAGGATAGGATAGAGGATAGGATAGGATAGAGGATAGGATAGGATAGAGGATAGGATAGGATAGAGGTTATGATAGTATAGAGGATAGGATAGGATAGGATAGGATAGAGGATAGGATAGGATAGAGGATAGGATAGGATAGAGGATAGGATAGGGTAGAGGATAGGATAGGATAGAGGATAGGATAGGGTAGAGGATAGGATAGGATAGAGGATAGGATAGGATAGAGGATAGGATAGGGTAGATGATAGGATAGGATAGAGAATAGGATAGGATAGAGGATAGGATAGGATAGAGGATAGGATAGGATAGAGGATCGGATAGGATAGAGGATAGGATAGGATAGAGGGTAGGATAGGATAGAGGACAGGATAGAGGATAGGGTAGGATAGAGGATATGATAGGATAGAGGATAGGATAGGATAGAGGATAGGATAGGGTAGATGATAGGATAGGATAGAGAATAGGATAGGATAGAGGATAGGATAGGATAGAGGATAGGATAGGAGAGAGGATAGGATAGGATAGAGGATAGGATAGGATAGAGGGTAGGGTAGAATTTGGATAGGATACAGGATAGCATAGGATAGAGTACAGGATAGGATAGAGGGTAGGGTAGAATTTGGATAGGATACAGGATAGCATAGGATAGAGTACAGGATAGGATAGAGAATGGGATAGGATAGAGGATAGGATAGGATAGAAGATAGGATAGGATAGAGGATAGGATAGGGTAGAGGATAGGATAGGATAGAGGATAGGATAGGATAGAGGATAGGATAGGATAGAGGATAGGATAGGATAGAGGATAGGATAGGATAGGATAGGATAGGATAGAGGATAGGATAGGATAGGATAGAGGATAGGATAGGATAAACCATAGGATAGGATAGAGGATAGGATAGGATAGAGGATAGGATAGGATAGAGGATAGGATAGGATAGAGGATAGGATAGGATAGAGGATAGGATAGGATAGAGGAGAGGAGAGGATAGAGGATAGGATAGGATAGAGGATAGGATAGGATAGAGGATAGGATAGGATAGAGGATAGGATAGGATAGACGATAGGATGGGATAGAGGATAGGATAGGATAGAGGATAGGATAAGATAGAGGATAGGATAGGATAGAGGATAGGATAGGATAGAGGATAGGATAGGATAGAGGATAGGATAGGATAGAGAATAGGATGGGATAGGGGATAGGATAGGATAAAGCATAGGATAGGATAGAGGATAGGATAGGATAGAGGATAGGATAGGATAGAGGACAGGATAGAGGATAGGGTAGGATAGAGGATATGATAGGATAGAGGATAGGATAGGATAGAGGATAGGATAGGATAGAGGATAGGATAGGATAGAGAATAGGATAGGATAGGGGATAGGATAGGATAAAGCATAGGATAGGATAGAGGATAGGATAGGATAGAGGATAGGATAGGATAGAGGATAGGATAGGGATAGAGGATGGGATAGGATAGAGGTTATGATAGTATAGAGGATAGGATAGGATAGGATAGGATAGAGGATAGGATAGGATAGAGATAGGATAGGATAGAGGATAGGGATAGGGTAGAGGATAGGATAGGATAGAGGATAGGATAGGGTAGAGGATAGGATAGGATAGAGGATAGGATAGGGTAGAGGATAGGATAGGATAGAGGACAGGATAGAGGATAGGGTAGGATAGAGGATATGATAGGATAGAGGATAGGATAGGATAGAGGATAGGATAGGGTAGATGATAGGATAGGATAGAGAATAGGATAGGATAGAGGATAGGATAGGATAGAGGATAGGATAGGATAGAGGATAGGATAGGATACAGGATAGGATAGGATAGAGAATAGGATAGGATAGGGGATAGGATAGGATAAAGCATAGGATAGGATAGAGGATAGGATAGGATAGAGGATAGGATAGGATAGAGGACAGGATAGAGGATAGGGTAGGATAGAGGATATGATAGGATAGAGGATAGGATAGTATAGAGGATAGGATAGGATAGAGGATAGGATAGGTTAGAGGAATAGGATAGGATAGGGGATAGGATAGGATAAAGCATAGGATAGTGATAGAGGATAGGATAGGATAGAGGATAGGATAGGATAGAGGATAGGATAGGATAGAGGATAGGATAGGATAGAGGGTATGATAGTATAGAGGATAGGATAGGACTGGATAGGATTAGAGGATAGGATAGGATAGAGGATAGGATAGGATAGAGGATAGGATAGGGTAGAGGATTAGGATTGGATAGAGGATAGGATAGGGTAGAGGATAGGTTAGGATAGAGGATAGGATAGGTTAGAGGATAGGATAGGGTGGATGATAGAGATTGGATAGTGAATAGGATAGGATAGAGGATAGGATAGGATAGAGGATAGGATAAGAATAGAGGATAGGTTAGGATAGAGGATAGGATAGGATAGGATAGAGGTTATGATAGGATAGAGGATTGGATAGGATAGAGGATAGGATAGGATAGAGGAGAGGATTGGATAGAGGATAGGATAGGATAGAGGATAGGATAGGATAGAGGATAGGACAGGATAGAGGATAGGTTAGGTTAGAGGATTGGATAGGTTAGAGGATAGGATAGGATAGGATAGGATAGAGGATAGGATAGGATAGGATAGAGGATAGGATAGGATAGAGTATAGGATAGGATAGAGGATAGGATAGGATAGGATAGAGAATAGGATAGGATAGGGGATAGGATAGGATAAATCATAGGATAGGATAGAGGATAGGATAGGATAGAGGATAGGATAGGATAGAGGATAGGATAGGATAGAGGATATGATAGGATAGAGGATAGGATAGGATAGAGGATAGGATAGGATAAAGGTTATGATAGTATAGAGGATAGGATAGGATAGAGGATAGGATAGGATAGAGGATAGGATAGGGTAGAGGATAGGATAGGATAGAGGATAGGATAGGGTAGAGGATACTATAGGATATAGGATAGGATAGGATAGAGGATAGGATAGGTAGAGGATAGGATAGGATAGAGAATAGGATAGGATAAAGGATAGGATAGGATAGAGGATAGGATAAGATAGAGGATAGGATAGGACAGAGGATAGGATAGGATAGAGGTTAGGATAGGATAGAGGATAGGATAGGATAGAGGATAGGATAGGATAGAGGATAGGATAGGATAGAGGGTAGGGTAGAATTTGGATAGGATACAGGATAGCATAGGATAGAGTACAGGATAGGATAGAGAATGGGATAGGATAGAGGATATTATAGGGTAGAGGATAGGATAGGATAGAAGATAGGATAGGATAGAGGATAGGATAGGGTAGAGGATAGGATAGGATAGAGGATAGGATAGGATAGAGGATAGGATAGGATAGAGATTAGGATAGGATAGAGGATTGGATAGGATAGAGGATAGGATAGGATAGGATAGGATAGAGGATAGGATAGGATAGAGGATAGGATAGGATAGAGGATAGGATATTATAGAGGATAGGATTGGATAGAGATAGGATGGGATAGAGGGTAGGATAGGATACAGGATAGGATAGGATACAGGATAGGATAGGATAGAGGATAGGATAGGATAGAGGATAGGATAGGATAGAGGATAGGATAGGATAGAGGATAGGATAGGATAGAGAATAGGATAGGATATGGGATAGAATAGGATAAAGCATAGGATAGGATAGAGGATAGGATAGGATAGAGGATAGGATAGGATAGAGGATAGGATAGGATAGAGGATAGGATAGGATAGAGGGTAGGGTAGAATTTGGATAGGATACAGGATAGCATAGGATAGAGTACAGGATAGGATAGAGGGTAGGGTAGAATTTGGATAGGATACAGGATAGCATAGGATAGAGTACAGGATAGGATAGAGAATGGGATAGGATAGAGGATATTATAGGGTAGAGGATAGGATAGGATAGAAGATAGGATAGGATAGAGGATAGGATAGGGTAGAGGATAGGATAGGATAGAGGATAGGATAGGATAGAGGATAGGATAGGATAGAGGATAGGATAGGATAGAGGATAGGATAGGATAGGATAGGATAGGATAGAGGATAGGATAGGATAGGATAGAGGATAGGATAGGATAAAGCATAGGATAGGATAGAGGATAGGATAGGATTGTGGATAGGATAGGATAGAGGATAGGATAGGATAGAGGATAGGATAGGATAGTGGTTAGGATAGTATAGAGGATAGGATAGGATAGAGGATAGGATAGGATAGAGGATAGGATATTATAGAGGATAGGATACGATAGAGTGTAGGATAGGATAAAGGATAGGAAAGAGGATAGGATAGGATAGAGGATAGGATAGGATAGAGGATAGGATAGGATAGAGGATAGGATAGGATAGAGGATAGGATATGATAGAGGATTGGATAGGATAGAGGATAGGATAGGATAGGATAGGATAGGGTAGAGGATAGGATAGGATAGAGAATAGGATATGATAGAGGATAGGATAGGTTAGAGGATAGGATAGGATAGAGAATAGGATAGGATAGAGGATAGGATAGGATAGAGGAGAGGAGAGGATAGAGGATAGGATAGGATAGGATAGAGGATAGGATAGGATAGAGGATAGGATAGGATAGAGGATAGGATATGATAGAGGATTGGATAGGATAGAGGATAGGATAGGAGAGGATAGGATAGGGTAGAGGATAGGATAGGATAGAGAATAGGATAATGATAGAGGATAGGATAGGATAGAGGATAGGATAGGATAGAGGATAGGATAGTGATAGAGGATAGGATAGGATAGGATAGGATAGGATAGAGGATAGGATAGGATAGAGGATAGGATAGGATAGTGGTTAGGATAGTCATAGAGGATAGGATAGGATTAGAGGATAGGATAGGATAGAGGATAGGATATTATAGAGGATAGGATACGATAGAGTGTAGGATAGGATAAAGGATAGGAAAGAGGATAGGATAGGATAGAGGATAGGATAGGATAGAGGATAGGATAGGATAGAGGATAGGATAGGATAGAGGATAGGATAGGATAGAGGATAGGATATGATAGAGGATTGGATAGGATAGAGGATAGGATAGGATAGGATAGGATAGGGTAGAGGATAGGATAGGATAGAGAATAGGATATGATAGAGGATAGGATAGGTTAGAGGATAGGATAGGATAGAGAATAGGATTAGATAGAGGATAGGATAGGATAGAGGAGAGGAGAGGATAGAGGATAGGATAGGATAGAGGATAGGATAGGATAGAGGATAGGATATGATAGAGAATTGGATAGGATAGAGGATAGGATAGGATAGGATAGGATAGGGTAGAGGATAGGATAGGATAGAGGATAGGATAGGATAGAGAATAGGATAGGATAGAGGATATTATGGGGTAGAGGATAGGATAGGATGGAGGATATGATATGATAGAGGATAGGAAAGAGGATAGGATATAATACAGAATAGGATAGGATTGAGTATAGGATGGGATAGAGGATAGGATATGGTATTAGATAGTGTAGAGGATAGGAAAAGAGGATAGGATATAATACAGAATAGGATAGGATTGAGTATTGGATGGGATAGAGGATAGGATATGGTATTGGATAGGATAGAGGATAGGATAGGATAGAGGATAGGATAGGATAGAGGATAGGATAGGATAGAGGATAGGATAGGATAGAGGTTATGATAGGATAGAGGATAGGATAGGATAGAGGATAGGATAGGATAGAGGAGAGGATAGGATAGAGGATAGGATAGGATAGAGGATAGGATAGGATAGAGGATAGGATAGGATAGAGGATAGGATAGGATAGAGGATAGGATAGGATAGAGGATAGGATAGGATAGAGGATAGGATAGGATAGAGGTTATGATAGGATAGAGGATAGGATAGGATAGAGGATAGGATAGGATAGAGGAGAGGATAGGATAGAGGATAG
>NW_027489813.1:0-24354 GCF_050948215.1 Halictus rubicundus | reverse complement strand
TATCCTATCCTGTATCCTATCCTATCCTCTATCCTATCCTATCCTCTATCCTATCCTATCGTCCATCCTATCCTATCCCCAATCCTATCCTTTCCTGTATCCTATCCAATCCTGTATCCTATCCTGTCCTCTATCCTATCCTATCCTCTATCCTATCCTATCCTCTATCCAATCCTATCTTCTATCCTATCCTATCCTCTATCCTATCAAATCCCCTACCCTATTCTCTGTCCAATCCTATCCTCTATCCTATCCTATCCTCTATCCTATCCTATCCTCTATCCTATCCTATCCTCTACCCTATCCTATCCTATCCTCTATCCTCTATCCTATCCTATCCTCTATCCTATCCTATCGTCTATCCTATCCTCTATCCTATCCTATCCTCTATCCTATCCTATCCTCCATCCTATCCTATGCTCTATCCTATCCTATCGTCTATCCTATCCTGTATCCCATCCTATTCCTCTATCCTATCCTATCCTCTACCCTATCCTATCCTATCCTCTATCCTCTATCCTATCCTATCCTCTATCCTATCCTATCTTCTATCCTATCCTATCCTCTATCCTATCCTATGCTCTATCCTATCCTATGCTCTATCCCATCCTATCGTCTATCCTATCCTCTATCCTATCCTATTCCTCTATACTATCCTATCCTCTATCCTATCCTATCCTATATCCTATCCTATCCTCTATCCTATCCTATCCTCTATCCTATCCTATCCACTATCCAATCCTATCCTCTATCCTCTATCCTATCCTATCCTCTATCCTATCCTATCCTCTATTCTATCCTATCTTCTATCCTATCCTATCCTCTATCCTATCATATGCTCTATCCCATCCTATCGTCTATCCTATCCTCTATCCTATCCTATTCCTCTATCCTATCCTATCCTCTATCCTATCCTATCCTATATCCTATCCTATCCTCTATCCTATCCTATCCTCTATCCTATCCTATCCTGTATCCTATCCTATCCTCTATCCTATCCTATCCTCTATCCTATCAAATCCCCTATCCTATCCTCTATCCTATCCTATCCTATCCTGTATCCTATCCTATCCTCTATCCTATCCTATCCTCTATCCTATCCTATCGTCCATCCTATCCTATCCCCAATCCTATCCTTTCCTGTATCCTATCCAATCCTGTATCCTATCCTGTCCTCTATCCTATCCTATCCTCTATCCTATCCTATCCTCTATCCAATCCTATCTTCTATCCTATCCTATCCTCTATCCTATCAAATCCCCTACCCTATTCTCTGTCCAATCCTATCCTCTATCCTATCCTATCCTCTATCCTATCCTATCCTCTATCCTATCCTATCCTCTACCCTATCCTATCCTATCCTCTATCCTCTATCCTATCCTATCCTCTATCCTATCCTATCGTCTATCCTATCCTCTATCCTATCCTATCCTCTATCCTATCCTATCCTCCATCCTATCCTATGCTCTATCCTATCCTATCGTCTATCCTATCCTGTATCCCATCCTATTCCTCTATCCTATCCTATCCTCTATCCTATCCTATCCTATATCCTATCCTATCCTCTATCCTATCCTATCCTCTATCCTATCCTATCTTCTGTCCTATCCTATCCTCTATCCTATCCTATCTTCTATTCTATCCTATCCTCTATCCTATCAAATCCCCTACCCTATTCTCTGTCCAATCCTATCCTCTATCCTATCCAATCCTGTATCCTATCCTGTCCTCTATCCTATCCTATCCTGTATCCTATCCTATCCTCTATCCTATCCTATCCTCTATCCTATCCTATCTTCTATCCTATTCTATCCTCTATCCTATCAAATCCCCTATCCTATCCTCTATCCTCTATCCTATCCTATCATCTATCCTCTATCCTATCCAATCCTCTATCCTATCCTATCGTCTATCCTATCCTGTATCCTATCCTATCCTCTATCCTATCCTATCCTCCATCCTATCCTATCCTCAATCCTATCCTTTCCTGTATCCTATCCAATCCTGTATCCTATCCTGTCCTCTATCCTATCCTATCCTATATCCTATCCTATCCTCTATCCTATCCTATCTTCTATCCTATCCTATCCTCTATCCTATCAAATCCACTACCCTATTCTCTGTCCAATCCTATCCTCTATCCTATCCTATCCTCTATCCTATCTTATCCTCTATCCTATCCTATCCTCTATCCTATCCTATCCTCTATCCTATCCTATCCTCTATCCTCTATCCTATCCTATCCTCTATCCTCTATCCTATCCTATCCTCTATCCTATCCTATCGTCTATCCTATCCTCTATCCTATCCTATCCTCTATCCTACCCTATCCTCCATCCTATCCTATGCTCTATCCTATCCTATCGTCTATCCTATCCTCTATCCCATCCTATTCCTCTATCCTATCCTATCCTCTATCCTATCCTATCCTATATCCTATCCTATCCTCTATCCTATCCTATCCTCTATCCTATCCTATCCTCTATCCTATCCTATCCTCTATCCTATCGTATCCTCTATCCTATCCTATCCTATATCATATGCTATCCTCTGTCCTATCCTATCCTCTATCCTATGCTATCCTCTATCCTATCCTCTATCCTATCCTATCCTCTATCATATCCTATCCTCTATCCTATCAAATCCCCTATCCTATCCTCTATCCTATCCTATCCTGTATCCTATCCAATCCTCTATCCTATCCTCTATCCTATCCTATCCTCTATCCTATCCTATCCTCCATCCTATCCTATCCTGTATCCTATCCTATCCTCTATCCTATCCGATCCTCTATCCTATCCTATCCTCTGTCCTATCCTATCCTCTATCCTATGCTATCCTCTGTCCTATCCTATCCTCTATCCTATGCTATCCTCTATCCTATCCTCTATCCTATCCTATCGTCTATCCTATCCTCTATCCTATCCTATCCTCTATCCTATCCTATCCTCCATCCTATCCTATCCTCAATCCTATCCTTTCCTGTATCCTATCCAATCCTGTATCCTCTCCTGTCCTCTATCCTATCCTATCCTCTATTCGATCCTATCCTTTTATCTTATCCTATCCTATACTCTATCCTATCCTATCCTCTATCCTATCAAATCCCCTATCCTATCCTCTATCCTATCCTATCCTCTATCCTATCGTATCCTCTACCCTATCCCATCTTCTATCCTATCCTATCCTCTATCCTATCAAATCCCCAACCCTATCCTCTGTCCTATCCTATCCTCTATCCTATCCTATCCTCTATCGTATCCTATCCCCTATCCTATCCTATCCTCTATCCTCTATCCTATCCTATCCTCTATCCTCTATCCTATCCTATCCGCTATCCTATCCTATCGTCTATCCTATCCTCTATCCTATTCTATCCTCTATCCTATCCTATCCTCCATCCTATCCTATCCTCAATCCTATCCTTTCCTGTATCCTATCCAATCCTGTATCCTATCCTGTCCTCTATCCTATCCCATCCTCTATCCTATCCTATGTTCTATCCTATCCTATCGTCTATCCTATCCTCTATCCTATCCTATTCCTCTATCCTATCCTATCCTCTATCCTATCCTATCCTATATCCTATCCTATCCTCTATCCTATCCTATCCTCTATCCTATCCTATCCTCTATCCTATCCTATCCTCTATCCTATCCTATCCTCTATCCTATCCTATCCTGTATCCTATCCTATCCTCTATCCTATCCTATCCTCTATCCTATCCTATCCTCTATCCTATCCTATCCTGTATCCTATCCTATCCTCTATCCTATCCTATCCTCTATCCTATCCTATCCTCTATTCTATCCTATATTCTATCCTATCCTATCCTCTATCCTATCCTATGCTCTATCCTATCCTATGCTCTATCCCATCCTATCGTCTATCCTATCCTCTATCCTATCCTATTCCTCTATCCTATCCTATCCTCTATCCTATCCTATCCTATATCCTATCCTATCCTCTATCCTATCCTATCCTCTATCCTATCCTATCCACTATCCAATCCTATCCTCTATCCTCTATCCTATCCTATCCTCTATCCTATCCTATCCTCTATTCTATCCTATCTTCTATCCTATCCTATCCTCTATCCTATCATATGCTCTATCCCATCCTATCCTCTATCCTATCCTATCCTCTATCCTATCCTATCCTGTATCCTATCCTATCCTCTATCCTATCCTATCCTCTATCCTATCCTATCCTCTATTCTATCCTATATTCTATCCTATCCTATCCTCTATCCTATCCTATGCTCTATCCTATCCTATGCTCTATCCCATCCTATCGTCTATCCTATCCTCTATCCTATCCTATTCCTCTATCCTATCCTATCCTCTATCCTATCCTATCCTATATCCTATCCTATCCTCTATCCTATCCTATCCTCTATCCTATCCTATCCACTATCCAATCCTATCCTCTATCCTCTATCCTATCCTATCCTCTATCCTATCCTATCCTCTATTCTATCCTATCTTCTATCCTATCCTATCCTCTATCCTATCATATGCTCTATCCCATCCTATCGTCTATTCTATCCTCTATCCTATCCTATCCTATATCCTATCCTATCCTCTATCCTATCCTATCCTCTATCCTATCCTATCCTGTATCCTATCCTATCCTCTATCCTATCCTATCCTCTATCCTATCAAATCCCCTATCCTATCCTCTATCCTATCCTATCCTATCCTGTATCCTATCCTATCCTCTATCCTATCCTATCCTCTATCCTATCCTATCGTCCATCCTATCCTATCCCCAATCCTATCCTTTCCTGTATCCTATCCAATCCTGTATCCTATCCTGTCCTCTATCCTATCCTATCCTCTATCCTATCCTATCCTCTATCCAATCCTATCTTCTATCCTATCCTATCCTCTATCCTATCAAATCCCCTACCCTATTCTCTGTCCAATCCTATCCTCTATCCTATCCTATCCTCTATCCTATCCTATCCTCTATCCTATCCTATCCTCTACCCTATCCTATCCTATCCTCTATCCTCTATCCTATCCTATCCTCTATCCTATCCTATCGTCTATCCTATCCTCTATCCTATCCTATCCTCTATCCTATCCTATCCTCCATCCTATCCTATGCTCTATCCTATCCTATCGTCTATCCTATCCTGTATCCCATCCTATTCCTCTATCCTATCCTATCCTCTATCCTATCCTATCCTATATCCTATCCTATCCTCTATCCTATCCTATCCTCTATCCTATCCTATCTTCTATCCTATCCTATCCTCTATCCTATCCTATCTTCTATCCTATCCTATCCTCTATCCTATCAAATCCCCTACCCTATTCTCTGTCCAATCCTATCCTCTATCCTATCCAATCCTGTATCCTATCCTGTCCTCTATCCTATCCTATCCTGTATCCTATCCTATCCTCTATCCTATCCTATCCTCTATCCTATCCTATCTTCTATCCTATTCTATCCTCTATCCTATCAAATCCCCTATCCTGTCCTCTATCCTCTATCCTATCCTATCATCTATCCTCTATCCTATCCAATCCTCTATCCTATCCTATCGTCTATCCTATCCTGTATCCTATCCTATCCTCTATCCTATCCTATCCTCCATCCTATCCTATCCTCAATCCTATCCTTTCCTGTATCCTATCCAATCCTGTATCCTATCCTGTCCTCTATCCTATCCTATCCTATATCCTATCCTATCCTCTATCCTATCCTATCTTCTATCCTATCCTATCCTCTATCCTATCAAATCCACTACCCTATTCTCTGTCCAATCCTATCCTCTATCCTATCCTATCCTCTATCCTATCTTATCCTCTATCCTATCCTATCCTCTATCCTATCCTATCCTCTATCCTATCCTATCCTCTATCCTCTATCCTATCCTATCCTCTATCCTATCCTATCGTCTATCCTATCCTCTATCCTATCCTATCCTCTATCCTACCCTATCCTCCATCCTATCCTATGCTCTATCCTATCCTATCGTCTATCCTATCCTCTATCCCATCCTATTCCTCTATCCTATCCTATCCTCTATCCTATCCTATCCTATATCCTATCCTATCCTCTATCCTATCCTATCCTCTATCCTATCCTATCCTCTATCCTATCCTATCCTCTATCCTATCCTATCCTCTATCATATCCTATCCTCTATCCTATCAAATCCCCTATCCTATCCTCTATCCTATCCTATCCCGTATCCTATCCAATCCTCTATCCTATCCTCTATCCTATCCTATCCTCTATCCTATCCTATCCTCCATCCTATCCTATCCTGTATCCTATCCTATCCTCTATCCTATCCTATCCTCTATCCTATCTTATCCTCTATCCTATCCTATCCTCTATCCTATCCTATCCTCTATCCTATCCTATCCTCTATCCTCTATCCTATCCTATCCTCTATCCTCTATCCTATCCTATCCTCTATCCTATCCTATCGTCTATCCTATCCTCTATCCTATCCTATCCTCTATCCTCTATCCTATCCTATCCTCTATCCTCTATCCTATCCTATCCTCTATCCTATCCTATCGTCTATCCTATCCTCTATCCTATCCTATCCTCTATCCTACCCTATCCTCCATCCTATCCTATGCTCTATCCTATCCTATCGTCTATCCTATCCTCTATCCCATCCTATTCCTCTATCCTATCCTATCCTCTATCCTATCCTATCCTCTATCCTATCCTATCCTCTATCCTATCCTATCCTCTATCCTATCCTATCCTCTATCATTTGCTATCCTCTGTCCTATCCTATCCTCTATCCTATGCTATCCTCTATCCTATCCTCTATCCTATCCTATCCTCCATCCTATCCTATCCTGTATCCTATCCTATCCTCTATCCTATCCTATCCTCTATCCTATCCTATCCTCTGTCCTATCCTATCCTCTATCCTATGCTATCCTCTGTCCTATCCTTTCCTGTATCCTATCCAATCCTGTATCCTATCCTGTCCTCTATCCTATCCTATCCTATATCCTATCCTATCCTCTATCCTATCCTATCTTCTATCCTATCCTATCCTCTATCCTATCAAATCCACTACCCTATTCTCTGTCCAATCCTATCCTCTATCCTATCCTATCCTCTATCCTATCTTATCCTCTATCCTATCCTATCCTCTATCCTATCCTATCCTCTATCCTATCCTATCCTCTATCCTCTATCCTATCCTATCCTCTATCCTATCCTATCGTCTATCCTATCCTCTATCCTATCCTATCCTCTATCCTACCCTATCCTCCATCCTATCCTATGCTCTATCCTATCCTATCGTCTATCCTATCCTCTATCCCATCCTATTCCTCTATCCTATCCTATCCTCTATCCTATCCTATCCTATATCCTATCCTATCCTCTATCCTATCCTATCCTCTATCCTATCCTATCCTCTATCCTATCCTATCCTCTATCCTATCCTATCCTCTATCATATCCTATCCTCTATCCTATCAAATCCCCTATCCTATCCTCTATCCTATCCTATCCCGTATCCTATCCAATCCTCTATCCTATCCTCTATCCTATCCTATCCTCTATCCTCTATCCTATCCTATCCTCTATCCTATCCTATCGTCTATCCTATCCTCTATCCTATCCTATCCTCTATCCTACCCTATCCTCCATCCTATCCTATGCTCTATCCTATCCTATCGTCTATCCTATCCTCTATCCCATCCTATTCCTCTATCCTATCCTATCCTCTATCCTATCCTATCCTCTATCCTATCCTATCCTCTATCCTATCCTATCCTCTATCCTATCCTATCCTCTATCATTTGCTATCCTCTGTCCTATCCTATCCTCTATCCTATGCTATCCTCTATCCTATCCTCTATCCTATCCTATCCTCCATCCTATCCTATCCTGTATCCTATCCTATCCTCTATCCTATCCTATCCTCTATCCTATCCTATCCTCTGTCCTATCCTATCCTCTATCCTATGCTATCCTCTGTCCTATCCTTTCCTGTATCCTATCCAATCCTGTATCCTATCCTGTCCTCTATCCTATCCTATCCTATATCCTATCCTATCCTCTATCCTATCCTATCTTCTATCCTATCCTATCCTCTATCCTATCAAATCCACTACCCTATTCTCTGTCCAATCCTATCCTCTATCCTATCCTATCCTCTATCCTATCTTATCCTCTATCCTATCCTATCCTCTATCCTATCCTATCCTCTATCCTATCCTATCCTCTATCCTCTATCCTATCCTATCCTCTATCCTATCCTATCGTCTATCCTATCCTCTATCCTATCCTATCCTCTATCCTACCCTATCCTCCATCCTATCCTATGCTCTATCCTATCCTATCGTCTATCCTATCCTCTATCCCATCCTATTCCTCTATCCTATCCTATCCTCTATCCTATCCTATCCTATATCCTATCCTATCCTCTATCCTATCCTATCCTCTATCCTATCCTATCCTCTATCCTATCCTATCCTCTATCCTATCCTATCCTCTATCATATCCTATCCTCTATCCTATCAAATCCCCTATCCTATCCTCTATCCTATCCTATCCCGTATCCTATCCAATCCTCTATCCTATCCTCTATCCTATCCTATCCTCTATCCTATCCTATCCTCCATCCTATCCTATCCTGTATCCTATCCTATCCTCTATCCTATCCTATCCTCTATCCTATCTTATCCTCTATCCTATCCTATCCTCTATCCTATCCTATCCTCTATCCTATCCTATCCTCTATCCTCTATCCTATCCTATCCTCTATCCTCTATCCTATCCTATCCTCTATCCTATCCTATCGTCTATCCTATCCTCTATCCTATCCTATCCTCTATCCTCTATCCTATCCTATCCTCTATCCTCTATCCTATCCTATCCTCTATCCTATCCTATCGTCTATCCTATCCTCTATCCTATCCTATCCTCTATCCTACCCTATCCTCCATCCTATCCTATGCTCTATCCTATCCTATCGTCTATCCTATCCTCTATCCCATCCTATTCCTCTATCCTATCCTATCCTCTATCCTATCCTATCCTATATCCTATCCTATCCTCTATCCTATCCTATCCTCTATCCTATCCTATCCTCTATCCTATCCTATCCTCTATCCTATCCTATCCTCTATCCTATCCTATCCTGTATCCTATCCTATCCTCTATCCTATCCTATCCTCTATCCTATCCTATCCTCTGTCCTATCCTATCCTCTATCCTATGCTATCCTCTGTCCTATCCTATCCTCTATCCTATGCTATCCTCTATCCTATCCTCTATCCTATCCTATCGTCTATCCTATCCTCTATCCTATCCTATCCTCTATCCTATCCTATCCTCCATCCTATCCTATCCTCAATCCTATCCTTTCCTGTATCCTATCCAATCCTGTATCCTCTCCTGTCCTCTATCCTATCCTATCCTCTATTCGATCCTATCCTTTTATCTTATCCTATCCTATACTCTATCCTATCCTATCCTCTATCCTATCAAATCCCCTATCCTATCCTCTATCCTATCCTACCCTCCATCCTATCGTATCCTCTATCCTATCCCATCTTCTATCCTATCCTATCCTCTATCCTATCAAATCCCCAACCCTATCCTCTGTCCTATCCTATCCTCTATCCTATCCTATCCTCTATCGTATCCTATCCTCTATCCTATCCTGTATCCTGTATCCTCTATCCTATCCTATCCTCTATCCTATCCTATCCTATATCCTATCCTATCCTCTATCCTATCCTATCCTCTATCCTATCCTATCCTCTATCCTATCCTATCCTCTATCCTATCCTATCCTCTATCCTATCCTATCCTCTATCCTATCCTATCCTCTATCCTATCCTATCCTCTATCATATGCTATCCTCTGTCCTATCCTATCCTCTATCCTATGCTATCCTCTATCCTATCCTCTATCCTATGCTATCCTCTATCCTATCCTCTATCCTATCCTATCCTCCATCCTATCCTATCCTGTATCCTATCCTATCCTCTGTCCTATCCTATCCTCTATCCTATGCTATCCTCTGTCCTATCCTATCCTCTATCCTATGCTATCCTCTATCCTATCCTCTATCCTATCCTATCGTCTATCCTATCCTCTATCCTATCCTATCCTCTATCCTATCCTATCCTCCATCCTATCCTATCCTCAATCCTATCCTTTCCTGTATCCTATCCAATCCTGTATCCTCTCCTGTCCTCTATCCTATCCTATCCTCTATTCGATCCTATCCTTTTATCTTATCCTATCCTATACTCTATCCTATCCTATCCTCTATCCTATCAAATCCCCTATCCTATCCTCTATCCTATCCTATCCTCTATCCTATCGTATCCTCTATCCTATCCCATCTTCTATCCTATCCTATCCTCTATCCTATCAAATCCCCAACCCTATCCTCTGTCCTATCCTATCCTCTATCCTATCCTATCCTCTATCGTATCCTATCCTCTATCCTATCCTATTCTCTATCCTCTATCCTATCCTATCCTCTATCCTCTATCCTATCCTGTCCTCCATCCTATCCTATCCTGTATCCTATCCTATCCTCTATCCTATCCTATTCTCTATCCTATCCTATCCTCTGTCCTATCCTATCCTCTATCCTATGCTATCCTCTGTCCTATCCTATCCTCTATCCTATGCTATCCTCTATCCTATCCTCTATCCTATCCTATCGTCTATCCTATCCTCTATCCTATCCTATCCTCCATCCTATCCTATCCTCAATCCTATCCTTTCCTGTATCCTATCCAATCCTGTATCCTCTCCTGTCCTCTATCCTATCCTATCCTCTATTCTATCCTATCCTTTTATCTTATCCTATCCTATACTCTATCCTATCCTATCCTCTATCCTATCAAATCCCCTATCCTATCCTCTATCCTATCCTATCCTCTATCCTATCGTATCCTCTATCCTATCCCATCTTCTATCCTATCCTATCCTCTATCCTATCAAATCCCCAACCCTATCCTCTGTCCTATCCTATCCTCTATCCTATCCTATCCTCTATCGTATCCTATCCTCTATCCTATCCTATCCTCTATCCTCTACCCTATCCTATCCTATCCTCTATCCTCTATCCTATCCTATCCTCTATCCTATCCTATCGTCTATCCTATCCTCTATCCTATCCTATCCTCTATCCTATCCTATCCTCCATCCTATCCTATGCTCTATCCTATCCTATCGTCTATCCTATCCTGTATCCCATCCTATTCCTCTATCCTATCCTATCCTCTATCCTATCCTATCCTATATCCTATCCTATCCTCTATCCTATCCTATCCTCTATCCTATCCTATCTTCTATCCTATCCTATCCTCTATCCTATCCTATCTTCTATCCTATCCTATCCTCTATCCTATCAAATCCCCTACCCTATTCTCTGTCCAATCCTATCCTCTATCCTATCCAATCCTGTATCCTATCCTGTCCTCTATCCTATCCTATCCTGTATCCTATCCTATCCTCTATCCTATCCTATCCTCTATCCTATCCTATCTTCTATCCTATTCTATCCTCTATCCTATCAAATCCCCTATCCTATCCTCTATCCTCTATCCTATCCTATCATCTATCCTCTATCCTATCCAATCCTCTATCCTATCCTATCGTCTATCCTATCCTGTATCCTATCCTATCCTCTATCCTATCCTATCCTCCATCCTATCCTATCCTCAATCCTATCCTTTCCTGTATCCTATCCAATCCTGTATCCTATCCTGTCCTCTATCCTATCCTATCCTATATCCTATCCTATCCTCTATCCTATCCTATCTTCTATCCTATCCTATCCTCTATCCTATCAAATCCACTACCCTATTCTCTGTCCAATCCTATCCTCTATCCTATCCTATCCTCTATCCTATCTTATCCTCTATCCTATCCTATCCTCTATCCTATCCTATCCTCTATCCTATCCTATCCTCTATCCTCTATCCTATCCTATCCTCTATCCTATCCTATCGTCTATCCTATCCTCTATCCTATCCTATCCTCTATCCTACCCTATCCTCCATCCTATCCTATGCTCTATCCTATCCTATCGTCTATCCTATCCTCTATCCCATCCTATTCCTCTATCCTATCCTATCCTCTATCCTATCCTATCCTATATCCTATCCTATCCTCTATCCTATCCTATCCTCTATCCTATCCTATCCTCTATCCTATCCTATCCTCTATCCTATCCTATCCTCTATCATATCCTATCCTCTATCCTATCAAATCCCCTATCCTATCCTCTATCCTATCCTATCCCGTATCCTATCCAATCCTCTATCCTATCCTCTATCCTATCCTATCCTCTATCCTATCCTATCCTCCATCCTATCCTATCCTGTATCCTATCCTATCCTCTATCCTATCCTATCCTCTATCCTATCTTATCCTCTATCCTATCCTATCCTCTATCCTATCCTATCCTCTATCCTATCCTATCCTCTATCCTCTATCCTATCCTATCCTCTATCCTCTATCCTATCCTATCCTCTATCCTATCCTATCGTCTATCCTATCCTCTATCCTATCCTATCCTCTATCCTCTATCCTATCCTATCCTCTATCCTCTATCCTATCCTATCCTCTATCCTATCCTATCGTCTATCCTATCCTCTATCCTATCCTATCCTCTATCCTACCCTATCCTCCATCCTATCCTATGCTCTATCCTATCCTATCGTCTATCCTATCCTCTATCCCATCCTATTCCTCTATCCTATCCTATCCTCTATCCTATCCTATCCTATATCCTATCCTATCCTCTATCCTATCCTATCCTCTATCCTATCCTATCCTCTATCCTATCCTATCCTCTATCCTATCCTATCCTCTATCCTATCCTATCCTCTATCCTATCCTATCCTCTATCCTATCCTATCCTCTATCCTATCCTATCCTCTATCATTTGCTATCCTCTGTCCTATCCTATCCTCTATCCTATGCTATCCTCTATCCTATCCTCTATCCTATCCTATCCTCCATCCTATCCTATCCTGTATCCTATCCTATCCTCTATCCTATCCTATCCTCTATCCTATCCTATCCTCTGTCCTATCCTATCCTCTATCCTATGCTATCCTCTGTCCTATCCTTTCCTGTATCCTATCCAATCCTGTATCCTATCCTGTCCTCTATCCTATCCTATCCTATATCCTATCCTATCCTCTATCCTATCCTATCTTCTATCCTATCCTATCCTCTATCCTATCAAATCCACTACCCTATTCTCTGTCCAATCCTATCCTCTATCCTATCCTATCCTCTATCCTATCTTATCCTCTATCCTATCCTATCCTCTATCCTATCCTATCCTCTATCCTATCCTATCCTCTATCCTCTATCCTATCCTATCCTCTATCCTATCCTATCGTCTATCCTATCCTCTATCCTATCCTATCCTCTATCCTACCCTATCCTCCATCCTATCCTATGCTCTATCCTATCCTATCGTCTATCCTATCCTCTATCCCATCCTATTCCTCTATCCTATCCTATCCTCTATCCTATCCTATCCTATATCCTATCCTATCCTCTATCCTATCCTATCCTCTATCCTATCCTATCCTCTATCCTATCCTATCCTCTATCCTATCCTATCCTCTATCATATCCTATCCTCTATCCTATCAAATCCCCTATCCTATCCTCTATCCTATCCTATCCCGTATCCTATCCAATCCTCTATCCTATCCTCTATCCTATCCTATCCTCTATCCTATCCTATCCTCCATCCTATCCTATCCTGTATCCTATCCTATCCTCTATCCTATCCTATCCTCTATCCTATCTTATCCTCTATCCTATCCTATCCTCTATCCTATCCTATCCTCTATCCTATCCTATCCTCTATCCTCTATCCTATCCTATCCTCTATCCTCTATCCTATCCTATCCTCTATCCTATCCTATCGTCTATCCTATCCTCTATCCTATCCTATCCTCTATCCTCTATCCTATCCTATCCTCTATCCTCTATCCTATCCTATCCTCTATCCTATCCTATCGTCTATCCTATCCTCTATCCTATCCTATCCTCTATCCTACCCTATCCTCCATCCTATCCTATGCTCTATCCTATCCTATCGTCTATCCTATCCTCTATCCCATCCTATTCCTCTATCCTATCCTATCCTCTATCCTATCCTATCCTATATCCTATCCTATCCTCTATCCTATCCTATCCTCTATCCTATCCTATCCTCTATCCTATCCTATCCTCTATCCTATCCTATCCTCTATCCTATCCTATCCTCTATCCTATCCTATCCTCTATCCTATCCTATCCTCTATCATATGCTATCCTCTGTCCTATCCTATCCTCTATCCTATGCTATCCTCTATCCTATCCTCTATCCTATCCTATCCTCCATCCTATCCTATCCTGTATCCTATCCTATCCTCTATCCTATCCTATCCTCTATCCTATCCTATCCTCTGTCCTATCCTATCCTCTATCCTATGCTATCCTCTGTCCTATCCTATCCTCTATCCTATGCTATCCTCTATCCTATCCTCTATCCTATCCTATCGTCTATCCTATCCTCTATCCTATCCTATCCTCTATCCTATCCTATCCTCCATCCTATCCTATCCTCAATCCTATCCTTTCCTGTATCCTATCCAATCCTGTATCCTCTCCTGTCCTCTATCCTATCCTATCCTCTATTCGATCCTATCCTTTTATCTTATCCTATCCTATACTCTATCCTATCCTATCCTCTATCCTATCAAATCCCCTATCCTATCCTCTATCCTATCCTACCCTCCATCCTATCGTATCCTCTATCCTATCCCATCTTCTATCCTATCCTATCCTCTATCCTATCAAATCCCCAACCCTATCCTCTGTCCTATCCTATCCTCTATCCTATCCTATCCTCTATCGTATCCTATCCTCTATCCTATCCTATCCTGTATCCTCTATCCTATCCTATCCTCTATCCTATCCTATCCTATATCCTATCCTATCCTCTATCCTATCCTATCCTCTATCCTATCCTATCCTCTATCCTATCCTATCCTCTATCCTATCCTATCCTCTATCCTATCCTATCCTCTATCCTATCCTATCCTCTATCCTATCCTATCCTCTATCATATGCTATCCTCTGTCCTATCCTATCCTCTATCCTATGCTATCCTCTATCCTATCCTCTATCCTATGCTATCCTCTATCCTATCCTCTATCCTATCCTATCCTCCATCCTATCCTATCCTGTATCCTATCCTATCCTCTGTCCTATCCTATCCTCTATCCTATGCTATCCTCTGTCCTATCCTATCCTCTATCCTATGCTATCCTCTATCCTATCCTCTATCCTATCCTATCGTCTATCCTATCCTCTATCCTATCCTATCCTCTATCCTATCCTATCCTCCATCCTATCCTATCCTCAATCCTATCCTTTCCTGTATCCTATCCAATCCTGTATCCTCTCCTGTCCTCTATCCTATCCTATCCTCTATTCGATCCTATCCTTTTATCTTATCCTATCCTATACTCTATCCTATCCTATCCTCTATCCTATCAAATCCCCTATCCTATCCTCTATCCTATCCTATCCTCTATCCTATCGTATCCTCTATCCTATCCCATCTTCTATCCTATCCTATCCTCTATCCTATCAAATCCCCAACCCTATCCTCTGTCCTATCCTATCCTCTATCCTATCCTATCCTCTATCGTATCCTATCCTCTATCCTATCCTATTCTCTATCCTCTATCCTATCCTATCCTCTATCCTCTATCCTATCCTATCCTCCATCCTATCCTATCCTGTATCCTATCCTATCCTCTATCCTATCCTATTCTCTATCCTATCCTATCCTCTGTCCTATCCTATCCTCTATCCTATGCTATCCTCTGTCCTATCCTATCCTCTATCCTATGCTATCCTCTATCCTATCCTCTATCCCATCCTATCGTCTATCCTATCCTCTATCCTATCCTATCCTCCATCCTATCCTATCCTCAATCCTATCCTTTCCTGTATCCTATCCAATCCTGTATCCTCTCCTGTCCTCTATCCTATCCTATCCTCTATTCTATCCTATCCTTTTATCTTATCCTATCCTATACTCTATCCTATCCTATCCTCTATCCTATCAAATCCCCTATCCTATCCTCTATCCTATCCTATCCTCTATCCTATCGTATCCTCTATCCTATCCCATCTTCTATCCTATCCTATCCTCTATCCTATCAAATCCCCAACCCTATCCTCTGTCCTATCCTATCCTCTATCCTATCCTATCCTCTATCGTATCCTATCCTCTATCCTATCCTATCCTCTATCCTCTATCCTATCCTATCCTCTATCCTCTATCCTCTATCCTATCCTATCCGCTATCCTATCCTATCGTCTATCCTATCCTCTATCCTATTCTATCCTCTATCCTATCCTATCCTCCATCCTATCCTATCCTCAATCCTATCCTTTCCTGTATCCTATCCAATCCTGTATCCTATCCTGTCCTCTATCCTATCCTCTATCCTCTATCCTATCCTATCCTCTATCCTATCCTATCGTCTATCCTATCCTCTATCCTATCCTATCCTCTATCCTACCCTATCCTCCATCCTATCCTATGCTCTATCCTATCCTATCGTCTATCCTATCCTCTATCCCATCCTATTCCTCTATCCTATCCTATCCTCTATCCTATCCTATCCTATATCCTATCCTATCCTCTATCCTATCCTATCCTCTATCCTATCCTATCCTCTATCCTATCCTATCCTCTATCCTATCCTATCCTCTATCCTATCCTATCCTCTATCCTATCCTATCCTGTATCCTATCCTATCCTCTATCCTATCCTATCCTCTATCCTATCAAATCCCCTATCCTATCCTCTATCCTATCCTATCATCTATCCTCTATCCTATCCAATCCTCTATCCTATCCTATCGTCTATCCTATCCTCTATCCTATCCTATCCTCTATCCTATCCTATCCACTATCCAATCCTATCCTCTATCCTCTATCCTATCCTATCCTCTATCCTATCCTATCCTCTATTCTATCCTATCTTCTATCCTATCCTATCCTCTATCCTATCCTATGCTCTATCCCATCCTATCGTCTATCCTATCCTCTATCCTATCCTATTCCTCTATCCTATCCTATCCTCCATCCTATCCTATCCTGTATCCTATCCTATCCTCTATCCTATCCTATCCTCTATCCTATCTTATCCTCTATCCTATCCTATCCTCTATCCTATCCTATCCTCTATCCTATCCTATCCTCTATCCTCTATCCTATCCTATCCTCTATCCTCTATCCTATCCTATCCTCTATCCTATCCTATCGTCTATCCTATCCTCTATCCTATCCTATCCTCTATCCTCTATCCTATCCTATCCTCTATCCTCTATCCTATCCTATCCTCTATCCTATCCTATCGTCTATCCTATCCTCTATCCTATCCTATCCTCTATCCTACCCTATCCTCCATCCTATCCTATGCTCTATCCTATCCTATCGTCTATCCTATCCTCTATCCCATCCTATTCCTCTATCCTATCCTATCCTCTATCCTATCCTATCCTATATCCTATCCTATCCTCTATCCTATCCTATCCTCTATCCTATCCTATCCTCTATCCTATCCTATCCTCTATCCTATCCTATCCTCTATCCTATCCTATCCTCTATCCTATCCTATCCTCTATCCTATCCTATCCTCTATCATTTGCTATCCTCTGTCCTATCCTATCCTCTATCCTATGCTATCCTCTATCCTATCCTCTATCCTATCCTATCCTCCATCCTATCCTATCCTGTATCCTATCCTATCCTCTATCCTATCCTATCCTCTATCCTATCCTATCCTCTGTCCTATCCTATCCTCTATCCTATGCTATCCTCTGTCCTATCCTTTCCTGTATCCTATCCAATCCTGTATCCTATCCTGTCCTCTATCCTATCCTATCCTATATCCTATCCTATCCTCTATCCTATCCTATCTTCTATCCTATCCTATCCTCTATCCTATCAAATCCACTACCCTATTCTCTGTCCAATCCTATCCTCTATCCTATCCTATCCTCTATCCTATCTTATCCTCTATCCTATCCTATCCTCTATCCTATCCTATCCTCTATCCTATCCTATCCTCTATCCTCTATCCTATCCTATCCTCTATCCTATCCTATCGTCTATCCTATCCTCTATCCTATCCTATCCTCTATCCTACCCTATCCTCCATCCTATCCTATGCTCTATCCTATCCTATCGTCTATCCTATCCTCTATCCCATCCTATTCCTCTATCCTATCCTATCCTCTATCCTATCCTATCCTATATCCTATCCTATCCTCTATCCTATCCTATCCTCTATCCTATCCTATCCTCTATCCTATCCTATCCTCTATCCTATCCTATCCTCTATCATATCCTATCCTCTATCCTATCAAATCCCCTATCCTATCCTCTATCCTATCCTATCCCGTATCCTATCCAATCCTCTATCCTATCCTCTATCCTATCCTATCCTCTATCCTATCCTATCCTCCATCCTATCCTATCCTGTATCCTATCCTATCCTCTATCCTATCCTATCCTCTATCCTATCTTATCCTCTATCCTATCCTATCCTCTATCCTATCCTATCCTCTATCCTATCCTATCCTCTATCCTCTATCCTATCCTATCCTCTATCCTCTATCCTATCCTATCCTCTATCCTATCCTATCGTCTATCCTATCCTCTATCCTATCCTATCCTCTATCCTCTATCCTATCCTATCCTCTATCCTCTATCCTATCCTATCCTCTATCCTATCCTATCGTCTATCCTATCCTCTATCCTATCCTATCCTCTATCCTACCCTATCCTCCATCCTATCCTATGCTCTATCCTATCCTATCGTCTATCCTATCCTCTATCCCATCCTATTCCTCTATCCTATCCTATCCTCTATCCTATCCTATCCTATATCCTATCCTATCCTCTATCCTATCCTATCCTCTATCCTATCCTATCCTCTATCCTATCCTATCCTCTATCCTATCCTATCCTCTATCCTATCCTATCCTGTATCCTATCCTATCCTCTATCCTATCCTATCCTCTATCCTATCCTATCCTCTGTCCTATCCTATCCTCTATCCTATGCTATCCTCTGTCCTATCCTATCCTCTATCCTATGCTATCCTCTATCCTATCCTCTATCCTATCCTATCGTCTATCCTATCCTCTATCCTATCCTATCCTCTATCCTATCCTATCCTCCATCCTATCCTATCCTCAATCCTATCCTTTCCTGTATCCTATCCAATCCTGTATCCTCTCCTGTCCTCTATCCTATCCTATCCTCTATTCGATCCTATCCTTTTATCTTATCCTATCCTATACTCTATCCTATCCTATCCTCTATCCTATCAAATCCCCTATCCTATCCTCTATCCTATCCTACCCTCCATCCTATCGTATCCTCTATCCTATCCCATCTTCTATCCTATCCTATCCTCTATCCTATCAAATCCCCAACCCTATCCTCTGTCCTATCCTATCCTCTATCCTATCCTATCCTCTATCGTATCCTATCCTCTATCCTATCCTGTATCCTGTATCCTCTATCCTATCCTATCCTCTATCCTATCCTATCCTATATCCTATCCTATCCTCTATCCTATCCTATCCTCTATCCTATCCTATCCTCTATCCTATCCTATCCTCTATCCTATCCTATCCTCTATCCTATCCTATCCTCTATCCTATCCTATCCTCTATCCTATCCTATCCTCTATCATATGCTATCCTCTGTCCTATCCTATCCTCTATCCTATGCTATCCTCTATCCTATCCTCTATCCTATGCTATCCTCTATCCTATCCTCTATCCTATCCTATCCTCCATCCTATCCTATCCTGTATCCTATCCTATCCTCTGTCCTATCCTATCCTCTATCCTATGCTATCCTCTGTCCTATCCTATCCTCTATCCTATGCTATCCTCTATCCTATCCTCTATCCTATCCTATCGTCTATCCTATCCTCTATCCTATCCTATCCTCCATCCTATCCTATCCTCCATCCTATCCTATCCTCAATCCTATCCTTTCCTGTATCCTATCCAATCCTGTATCCTCTCCTGTCCTCTATCCTATCCTATCCTCTATTCGATCCTATCCTTTTATCTTATCCTATCCTATACTCTATCCTATCCTATCCTCTATCCTATCAAATCCCCTATCCTATCCTCTATCCTATCCTATCCTCTATCCTATCGTATCCTCTATCCTATCCCATCTTCTATCCTATCCTATCCTCTATCCTATCAAATCCCCAACCCTATCCTCTGTCCTATCCTATCCTCTATCCTATCCTATCCTCTATCGTATCCTATCCTCTATCCTATCCTATTCTCTATCCTCTATCCTATCCTATCCTCTATCCTCTATCCTATCCTGTCCTCCATCCTATCCTATCCTGTATCCTATCCTATCCTCTATCCTATCCTATTCTCTATCCTATCCTATCCTCTGTCCTATCCTATCCTCTATCCTATGCTATCCTCTGTCCTATCCTATCCTCTATCCTATGCTATCCTCTATCCTATCCTCTATCCTATCCTATCGTCTATCCTATCCTCTATCCTATCCTATCCTCCATCCTATCCTATCCTCAATCCTATCCTTTCCTGTATCCTATCCAATCCTGTATCCTCTCCTGTCCTCTATCCTATCCTATCCTCTATTCTATCCTATCCTTTTATCTTATCCTATCCTATACTCTATCCTATCCTATCCTCTATCCTATCAAATCCCCTATCCTATCCTCTATCCTATCCTATCCTCTATCCTATCGTATCCTCTATCCTATCCCATCTTCTATCCTATCCTATCCTCTATCCTATCAAATCCCCAACCCTATCCTCTGTCCTATCCTATCCTCTATCCTATCCTATCCTCTATCGTATCCTATCCTCTATCCTATCCTATCCTCTATCCTCTACCCTATCCTATCCTATCCTCTATCCTCTATCCTATCCTATCCTCTATCCTATCCTATCGTCTATCCTATCCTCTATCCTATCCTATCCTCTATCCTATCCTATCCTCCATCCTATCCTATGCTCTATCCTATCCTATCGTCTATCCTATCCTGTATCCCATCCTATTCCTCTATCCTATCCTATCCTCTATCCTATCCTATCCTATATCCTATCCTATCCTCTATCCTATCCTATCCTCTATCCTATCCTATCTTCTATCCTATCCTATCCTCTATCCTATCCTATCTTCTATCCTATCCTATCCTCTATCCTATCAAATCCCCTACCCTATTCTCTGTCCAATCCTATCCTCTATCCTATCCAATCCTGTATCCTATCCTGTCCTCTATCCTATCCTATCCTGTATCCTATCCTATCCTCTATCCTATCCTATCCTCTATCCTATCCTATCTTCTATCCTATTCTATCCTCTATCCTATCAAATCCCCTATCCTATCCTCTATCCTCTATCCTATCCTATCATCTATCCTCTATCCTATCCAATCCTCTATCCTATCGTCTATCCTATCCTATCCTATCCTGTATCCTATCCTATCCTCTATCCTCCATCCTATCCTATCCTCAATCCTATCCTTTCCTGTATCCTATCCAATCCTGTATCCTATCCTGTCCTCTATCCTATCCTATCCTATATCCTATCCTATCCTCTATCCTATCCTATCTTCTATCCTATCCTATCCTCTATCCTATCAAATCCACTACCCTATTCTCTGTCCAATCCTATCCTCTATCCTATCCTATCCTCTATCCTATCTTATCCTCTATCCTATCCTATCCTCTATCCTATCCTATCCTCTATCCTATCCTATCCTCTATCCTCTATCCTATCCTATCCTCTATCCTATCCTATCGTCTATCCTATCCTCTATCCTATCCTATCCTCTATCCTACCCTATCCTCCATCCTATCCTATGCTCTATCCTATCCTATCGTCTATCCTATCCTCTATCCCATCCTATTCCTCTATCCTATCCTATCCTCTATCCTATCCTATCCTATATCCTATCCTATCCTCTATCCTATCCTATCCTCTATCCTATCCTATCCTCTATCCTATCCTATCCTCTATCCTATCCTATCCTCTATCATATCCTATCCTCTATCCTATCAAATCCCCTATCCTATCCTCTATCCTATCCTATCCCGTATCCTATCCAATCCTCTATCCTATCCTCTATCCTATCCTATCCTCTATCCTATCCTATCCTCCATCCTATCCTATCCTGTATCCTATCCTATCCTCTATCCTATCCTATCCTCTATCCTATCTTATCCTCTATCCTATCCTATCCTCTATCCTATCCTATCCTCTATCCTATCCTATCCTCTATCCTCTATCCTATCCTATCCTCTATCCTCTATCCTATCCTATCCTCTATCCTATCCTATCGTCTATCCTATCCTCTATCCTATCCTATCCTCTATCCTCTATCCTATCCTATCCTCTATCCTCTATCCTATCCTATCCTCTATCCTATCCTATCGTCTATCCTATCCTCTATCCTATCCTATCCTCTATCCTACCCTATCCTCCATCCTATCCTATGCTCTATCCTATCCTATCGTCTATCCTATCCTCTATCCCATCCTATTCCTCTATCCTATCCTATCCTCTATCCTATCCTATCCTATATCCTATCCTATCCTCTATCCTATCCTATCCTCTATCCTATCCTATCCTCTATCCTATCCTATCCTCTATCCTATCCTATCCTCTATCCTATCCTATCCTCTATCCTATCCTATCCTCTATCCTATCCTATCCTCTATCCTATCCTATCCTCTATCATTTGCTATCCTCTGTCCTATCCTATCCTCTATCCTATGCTATCCTCTATCCTATCCTCTATCCTATCCTATCCTCCATCCTATCCTATCCTGTATCCTATCCTATCCTCTATCCTATCCTATCCTCTATCCTATCCTATCCTCTGTCCTATCCTATCCTCTATCCTATGCTATCCTCTGTCCTATCCTTTCCTGTATCCTATCCAATCCTGTATCCTATCCTGTCCTCTATCCTATCCTATCCTATATCCTATCCTATCCTCTATCCTATCCTATCTTCTATCCTATCCTATCCTCTATCCTATCAAATCCACTACCCTATTCTCTGTCCAATCCTATCCTCTATCCTATCCTATCCTCTATCCTATCTTATCCTCTATCCTATCCTATCCTCTATCCTATCCTATCCTCTATCCTATCCTATCCTCTATCCTCTATCCTATCCTATCCTCTATCCTATCCTATCGTCTATCCTATCCTCTATCCTATCCTATCCTCTATCCTACCCTATCCTCCATCCTATCCTATGCTCTATCCTATCCTATCGTCTATCCTATCCTCTATCCCATCCTATTCCTCTATCCTATCCTATCCTCTATCCTATCCTATCCTATATCCTATCCTATCCTCTATCCTATCCTATCCTCTATCCTATCCTATCCTCTATCCTATCCTATCCTCTATCCTATCCTATCCTCTATCATATCCTATCCTCTATCCTATCAAATCCCCTATCCTATCCTCTATCCTATCCTATCCCGTATCCTATCCAATCCTCTATCCTATCCTCTATCCTATCCTATCCTCTATCCTATCCTATCCTCCATCCTATCCTATCCTGTATCCTATCCTATCCTCTATCCTATCCTATCCTCTATCCTATCTTATCCTCTATCCTATCCTATCCTCTATCCTATCCTATCCTCTATCCTATCCTATCCTCTATCCTCTATCCTATCCTATCCTCTATCCTCTATCCTATCCTATCCTCTATCCTATCCTATCGTCTATCCTATCCTCTATCCTATCCTATCCTCTATCCTCTATCCTATCCTATCCTCTATCCTCTATCCTATCCTATCCTCTATCCTATCCTATCGTCTATCCTATCCTCTATCCTATCCTATCCTCTATCCTACCCTATCCTCCATCCTATCCTATGCTCTATCCTATCCTATCGTCTATCCTATCCTCTATCCCATCCTATTCCTCTATCCTATCCTATCCTCTATCCTATCCTATCCTATATCCTATCCTATCCTCTATCCTATCCTATCCTCTATCCTATCCTATCCTCTATCCTATCCTATCCTCTATCCTATCCTATCCTCTATCCTATCCTATCCTCTATCCTATCCTATCCTCTATCCTATCCTATCCTCTATCATATGCTATCCTCTGTCCTATCCTATCCTCTATCCTATGCTATCCTCTATCCTATCCTCTATCCTATCCTATCCTCCATCCTATCCTATCCTGTATCCTATCCTATCCTCTATCCTATCCTATCCTCTATCCTATCCTATCCTCTGTCCTATCC
>NW_027489812.1:0-24354 GCF_050948215.1 Halictus rubicundus | reverse complement strand
CTGGTATATTCTGGTATATTCTGTCATATTCTAGTATATTCTTCTATATTCGAGTAATATTATGGTATATTCTAGTATATTATAGTATATTCTACTATATTCTGGTATATTCGCGTATAGTCTTCTATATTCTAGTAATATTATGGTATATTATGGTATATTCTGGTATATTCTGGTATATTCTGGTATATTCTGGTATATTGTGGTATATTCTCGTATATTCTTCTATATTCTAGTAATATTATGGTATATTCTGGTATTTCAGGTATATTCTCGAATATTCTTCTATATTCTAGTAATATTATGGTATATTCTGGTATTTCAGGTATATTCTCGAATATTCTTCTATATTCTAGTAATATTATGGTATATTCTGGTATATTCTAATATAATCTGGTATATTCTTGTATATTCTGGTATATTCTTCAATATTCGAGTAATAATATGGTATATTCTGGTATATTCTGGTATATTCTAGTATATTCAGGTATATTCTGTTATATTCTTGTATTTTCTGGTATATTCTGGTATATTCTGGCATATTCTGGAATATTCTGCTATATTCTCGCATATTCTAGTATATTCTGCTATATTCTTTTATATTCTTTTATATTCTGGTATATTCTGGTATACTCTTCTATATTCTAGTAATGTTATGGTATATTCTGCTATATTCTGCTATATTCTAATATATTCAGGTATATTCTGGTATATTCTGGTATATTCTGGTATATTCTGGTATATTCTGGTATATTCTTGTATATTGTAGTATATTGTGCTATATTCTTGTATATTCTTGTATATTCTGGTATATTCTGGTATATTCTAGTAATATTATGGTATACTCTAGTATATTCTGGTATATTCTGGCATATTCTAGTATATTCTTCTATATGCGAGTAATATTATGGTATATTGTAGTAATATTATGGTATATTCTGTTATATTCAGCTATATTCTAGTATATTCTGGTATATTCTGTTATATTCTTCTATATTCTAGTAATATTATGGTATATTGTAGTAATATTATGGTATATTCTGTTATATTCAGCTATATTCTAGTATATTCTGGTATATTCTGTTATATTCTGGTATATTCTGGTATATTCTGGTATACTCTTCTATATTCTAGTAATGTTATTGTATATTCTGGTATATTCTGGTATATTCTGGCATATTCTAGTATATTCCACTATATTCGAGTAATATTATGGTATATTCTGGAATATTCTGGTATATTCTCAAATATTCTTCTGTATTCTAGTAATATTATGGTATATTCTGCTAAATTCTGGTATATTCTGGTATATTCTGGTATATTCTCGTATATTCTTCTATATTCTAGTAATATTATGGTATATTCTGGTATTTCAGGTATATTCTCGAATATTCTTCTATATTCTAGTAATATTATGGTATATTCTGGTATATTCTGGTATATTCTGGTATCTTCTAGTATATTCTGCTATATTTTAGTAATATTATGGTATATTCTGGTATATTCTGGTATATTCTGGTATATTCTGGTATATTCTAGTATATTCAGGTATATTCTGTTATATTCTAGTGTATTCAGGTATTTTCTGGTATATTCTGGTATTTTCTAGTATATTCTGCTATATTCTAGTAATATTATGGTATATTCTGCTATATTCTGCTATATTCTGCTATATTCTAATATATTCAGGTATATTCTGGTATATTCTGGTATATTCTGGAATATTCTGGTATATTCTGGTATATTCTAGTAATATTATGGTATATTCTGGCATATTCTAGTATATTCTACTATATTCGAGTAATATTATGGTATATTCTGGAATATTCTGTTATATTCTAGTATATTCTGGTATATTCTGGTATATTCTAGTATATTCTGGTATATTCTTGTATATTCTGGTATATTCTGGTATATTCTAGTATATTCAGGTATATTCTGTTATATTCTTGTATTTTCTGGTATATTCTGGTATATTCTGGTATATTCAGGTATATTCTGTTATATTCTTGTATTTTCTGGTATATTCTGGTATATTCTGGTATTTTCTAGTATATTCTGCAATATTCTAGTAATATTATGGTATATTCTGGTATATTCTGGCATATTCTGCTATATTCTAGTATATTCTGGTATATTCAAGTATATTCTGCTATATTCTAGTAATATTATGGTATATTCTGGTATATTCTGGTATATTGTGGTATATTCTGGTATATTCTAGTATATTCTGCTATATTCTATTATATTCTGGTATATTCACGTATACTCTTCTATATTCTAGTAATATAATGGTATATTCTGGTATATTCTGCTATATTCTAGTATATTCTGGTATATTCTAGTATATCCTGCTATATTCTAGTATATTCTTCTATATTCTAGTAATATTATGGTATATTCTGGTATATTCTGCTATATTCTAGTATATTCAAGTATATTCTCGTATATTCTTCTATATTCGCGTAATAATATGGTATATTCTGGTATATTCTCAACTATTCTTCTATATTCTAGTAAGATTATGGTATATTCTGGTATATACTGGTATATTCTGGTATATTCTAGTATATTCTGCTATATTCTAGTATTATTATGGTATATTCTGGTATATTCTGGCATATTCTGGACTATTCTGCTATATTCTCGCATATTCTAGTATATTCTGCTATATTCTTTTATATTCTTGTATATTCTGGTATATTCTGGTATACTCTTCTATATTCTAGTAATGTTATGGTATATTCTGCTATATTCTGCTATATTCTAATATATTCAGGTATATTCTTGTATATTCTTGTATATTCTGGAATATTCTGGTATATTCTGGTATATTCTAGTAATATTATGGTATATTCTGGCATATTCTAGTATATTCTACTATATTCGAGTAATATTATGGTATATTCTGGAATATTCTGTTATATTCTCAAATATTCTTCTGTTTTCTAGTAATATTATGGTATATTCTGCTATATTCTTGTATATTCTGGTATATTCTGTTATATTCTAGTATATTCTGGTATATTCTGGTATATTCTAGTATATTCTGGTATATTCTAGTATATCCTGCTATATTCTAGTATATTCTTCTATATTCTAGTAATATTATGGTATATTCTGGTATATTCTGCTATATTCTAGTATATTCAAGTATATTCTCGAATATTCTTCTATATTCGCGTAATATTATGGTATATTCTGGTATATTCTCAACTATTCTTCTATATTCTAGTAAGATTATGGTATATTCTGGTATATACTGGTATATTCTGGTATATTCTAGTATATTCTGCTATATTCTAGTATTATTATGGTGTATTCTGGTATATTCTGGTATATTCTGGTATATTCTGGTATATTCTGGTATATTCTTGTATATTGTAGTATATTGTGCTATATTCTTGTATATTCTTGTATATTCTGGTATATTCTGGTATATTCTAGTAATATTATGGTATACTCTGGTATATTCTGGTATATTCTGGCATATTCTAGTATATTCTTCTATATTCGAGTAATATTATGGTATATTGTAGTAATATTATGGTATACTCTGTTATATTCAACTATATTCTAGTATATTCTGGTATATTCTATTATATTCTGTTATATTCTGGTATATTCTGGTATATTCTGGTATATTCTTGTATATTCTGGTATATTCTTCAATATTCGAGTAATATTATGGTATATTCTGGTATATTCTGGTATATTCTAGTAATGTTATGGTATATTCTGGTATATTCTGGTATATTCTGGCATATTCTAGTATATTCTACTATATTCGAGTAATATTATGGTATATTCTAGAATATTCTGGTATATTCTCAAATATTCTTCTGTATTCTACTAATATTATGGTATATTCTGCTATATTCTGGTATATTCTGGTATATTCTGGTATATTCTCGTATATTCTTCTATATTCTCGTATATTCTTCTATATTCTAGTAATATTATGGTATATTCTGGTATTTCAGGTATATTCTCGAATATTCTTCTATATTCTAGTAATATTATGGTATATTCTGGTATATTCTGGTATATTCTGGTATATTCTAGTATATTCTGCTATATTCTAGTAATATTATGGTATATTCTGGTATATTCTGGTATATTCTGGTATATTCTAGTATATTCAGGTATATTCTGTTATATTCTAGTGTATTCTGGTATATTCTGGTATATTCTGGTATTTTCTAGTATATTCTGCTATATTCTAGTAATATTATGGTATATTCTGTTAGGATTAGGGATTGAGAGTGTGCAATAACGAGAACACTGGTGAGATATAAAAACCTTTATTCAAGAATAACTGTAAATTCGGCGCGGTCAAGCGTACGTGCGAACAAGACGCGATGCACTTTCAGAGTGGGGGGAGGACGCGACGAATAACAGAGGAAGACCGCTCGACTCGCCACCAACCTACGACGCTGCAGTTATACCAACTTAAACGTAATGCGGTGGTCGCATTCGGTGATTGGTTCTGACGTCGTACCAACACCTCCCCTCGAGTTGATGGGTCGACACGTCAATCCTGACAATATTAGACGGGCATGCCGAGTCCGCAATGTCTAATACACCACTCGTGTTTCGTTTTAGGGAGGCCCTTAGTGAGTGCATCGGCAATCTGATGTTCCGTAGATTTATGAATTACATGAAATTGCTTCTGCTTCAACATGTCGCGAATGAAGTGGTGCCTTATGTCGATGTGCTTGCTTTTCGCGTGAAAAGTAGGGTTTTCCGCTAATTTGATCGCGCTTAGACTATCGCAGAACACATCTATTTTTCCTAACTCATCGAAACCGAGCTCCTCTAAAAACCTTTTCAAATGTACGCATTCTTTAGCGCATTCCGCCAACGCTATGTACTCCGACTCTGTCGTCGAAAGAGCTATCGTTCTCTGCTTCCTCGCGTCCCATGAAATCGGAGATCCGTGTAGCAGGAAGATGTATCCCGAGTAGGAGCGCCTATCTTCAGAGCTGCTTCCCCAATCTGCATCGACGTATCCGCTAACCGGTCCGGGTTCTGGTCCGTACACCAATCCCAGATCGATGGTCCCCTTTAAATATCGCAGGACCCGCTTCGCGGCCTTCCAGTGCTCCTCGCCATAACAATTATTGAATTGGCCGAGGAAGCTCGCTGCGAAGCTAATGTCGGGTCTGGTTGCGGTCGCCAAGTATGTTAAAGCGCCGACCAGCTCTCGATACGGCAGTTCGGCGATTTCCTGATCTCGCGATTCGTTCTTTTTCAGCTTCAGATTCGCCTGAATAGGTGTAGACACGGGGTTTGATTCGCTCATGCCGAATCTACTCAATAAATCATTGATGTACCCTCTCTGATGCATGGCTATATGATTTTTGCGTTGCGTGAATTCGATACCCAGACAATAGCTGACATTTCCTATGTCTTTGATGTCGAGATGCTTCGAAAGCTCCTGTCCAAGCTTGATGATCGCTCCCCGGTCACGCGACGCGACCAAAATATCGTCCACATAGACGGCTACCATCATCACGTTTTCGCCTGTGTTGACGTGATATAGGCATGGGTCTGAATTAGTTGGAGTCATTCCACAATTTCTCAGAATTTGGTCGATCTTGGCGTGCCAGCTTCTTCCGGCCTGTCTTAGGCCATATAAGGCTTTCTTTAAGAGGCACACTCTGTTGCCCTTCTTGAGATCGTACAACATCTTTCTCGCTTTAAGACCGATAGTGCTTTCTTGTTCGTTCTCAGCTATTCTCTGCAGAATTTCGTGTAAATTCTTCGGTGGTTCCATATATAACTTTTCCTCGAGTTCCCCATTTAAGTAAGCTGTTGTGACGTCAAATTGCCTGATTTGCATTTTGTATGCAGCTGCTAGCGACGTCATCAGTCGGATGGTTCCGATCCGAGCCACTGGTGCAAAAGTTTCTGAAAAATGGACTCCCGGTTGTTGACTGAAGCCTTGTGCCACTAAACGCGCCTTGCGCCTTTCCAAGGTGCCATCCGATCTGAATTTATTTCGAAGCACCATTCGACTTCCTATGACCTTTTCGTTATCAGGGCGACTGACCAGTGTCCATGTATTATTTTTAATGATCGACTTCATCTCTTCATTCGTTGGCTTCAGGGCTGCGTAGAGCCTGATTCGCGGGAACTTCGGCGAGATGCCCTTGTTCTTCTTCTACGACGTTCGCATCTCCTGTGACGGTGTGGAATAATCGTCGTGGTCTTCCTCTCATGCCCGTTCTGGTTAGGGCAGGTCTACCGCGACCTCTTCTTGGAGGGACCTGAACGTTCTCTTCTCCTTGAGCTTCATGTGTACTTGGTTCGATAGTGTTGTATAGTTCAATATCCATGTGATGGGTTGCGGACGCGTCTTCGTCCTCGACTTCTGGTTGCTCTTCTGGAGCGAAATCTTTGAAGTTGCTTGTGCGTTGTGGCGTCTCATCAACGAATTTTACGTCCCTGCTGATAATAATTTTCCTGTCGTCCGTCGACCAGATTCGAAAACCCTTGCATTCCTCAGCGTATCCAAGAAATAAGCCTTTCTTTCCACGGGGATCAAATTTTCCTCTTCCTGGCTCTCTGTTGAGAAAATATACACGGCTACCGAAAACTCGAAAATGATTTACGTCGGGTACATTCCCGGTCCATACCTCGTACGGGGTTCGCCCGTTTAAACTACTGGAAGGTGAACGGTTTCGAATATAATTCGCCGTATTAACAGCCTCTGCCCAGAAAGAAGGGGGAAGACCGAATTCCATCATTAGACATCTGGCCATCTCTACGAGCGTTCGATTTCTTCGTTCGGCCACTCCGTTTTGTTCCGGGTTGTATGGAATGGTCAATCTTCGAGTTATTCCATTCTTCTTCAGGTAATTTTCGATGTCGTGACTTGTGAACTCTTTTCCGTTATCGGATTGTAAGCATTTAACGCTCGTTCCCTTTTGCTTTTCAACGAGCGCAATGTATTCCGTGATCGCTTTTAATGCGTCTGATTTAGCGTTCAAAAAACGTACTTCGCACCACCTAGATTTATCGTCAATAAATTCTATAAAATATTTCGCACGACCGAGTGATTCGACACGCATAGGCCCGCATAAGTCCGTGTGAATTATATCTAATACGTTTGTTGCCCTGTTCGACTTTTTGGGAAATGGTTTCCGCGTCATTTTTCCCGCCGCACAAACGTTACAATTTAATTCGCGAATTACGTCTCCGTGTTGGATTCCGAGTATTGCCCCGCCGCGCTTAGCGTTTATGATATCTTTTACATTTACGTGGCCCATTCGCCGGTGCCATAATTCGAGCGCGTCATCGGGCTTCGACGCATTCGCGGCGTTGCATGCATCTGTTTGATATTCGCGTATATAATATAAGTCGCCGATTCGCTCCGCGCATAATTTCACATCGCCGTTCGCGGTTGAAACAAATGCCTTATCCTTTTTAAAATGAACTTCTAGCCCTTTGTCGGTTATTTTGCTTACTGACAATAAATTAGTTCTGAGATCGGGTACGTGCAAAGCATTGCCGAGAAAAATATTCTTTCTTTTGCCGAAAACGTCGGCTTCTAAATGTACCGTTCCCATTGCAGTGACTTCGGTTGACGAATTGTTGGCAAGGTTCAAAACACCGCGATCTGTATTACCTACTTCACTAAAATTATTTAGTTCGTGACATAAATGTGACGTCGCGCCACTATCGAGGCACCATTTTCGATCGCTTTTTCGATCGTAGTCGATCGAGTCGGCACGTGAGACGACAACGGTATTCAGACATACATCTTCAGCACATCTCGCGGATTCTCTATTGTTCACTCTCGCGTAGCATTCGTTCGCGGTATGACCCACACGGTTGCATTTATAACATCGAATTACAGATTTATTCGGTCGTTTGAATTTTGGATTACCGTTCCTATTGGGCGCTTCGCTCCGCTCCCGCCAATCGCGCGCGTTCGCGTGTTTTCTCGCCAACATGGCGTCCGACGACGACGACGACGCCACCGCGCGTATTTCGCTTTTTCGCGCGTCGTTCTCCTCTACAATTTTTATACGTAGGGCCTCGGGCTTCGGTAATTCGTCGCGTGACTCGATGGCGCATCGAAAGTTCTCGAAACTCGCGGGTAAACTATAAAGCAACATGATCGCTAGTAAATCGGGATGTACGTTTACGTCCATATCGGCCAATTTATCGACGGTATCGAAGAAATCATTCAAATGCTCACGCACGTCGCTGTTGTCCGCCATCCTTTGCAGCGTCAGCTTCTTCAGCAGCGTGGCTTTTCTGGCCGGTCCCGTCGATTGATAGATGGCTTGGAGCTTTAGCCATGTCTCGTTTGATGTCTCGCAATTTTTAATTTGCTTCAGCTCGCTCGGGCTGATGGCCAAGATAAGGTCGGACATAGCCTTGCCGTCGTTTCTCGTCCATGCGTCCGTGGCGGCGGCGTTCTCGTTTGTCGCCTCTGGTTTTACAGCTGTCCCGTTTGCATAGCCCCACAGATCGTTCCTTATTAGGATAGCTTTCATCTGGAGCTTCCACGTATCGTAATTATTTTTATTTAATAGTTCGATCCTCACTGTTCCCCGTACACTCATTATCGTTCTGCACGTGGACCGTTACGTCGCTCACGAGAAAAAAAGAGAAATTGATATTTTAAATACTTTTTAGTCGCGTATCTCTGGGCCCATAACCTGTTAGGATTAGGGATTGAGAGTGTGCAATAACGAGAACACTGGTGAGATATAAAAACCTTTATTCAAGAATAACTGTAAATTCGGCGCGGTCAAGCGTACGTGCGAACAAGACGCGATGCACTTTCAGAGTGGGGGGAGGACGCGACGAATAACAGAGGAAGACCGCTCGACTCGCCACCAACCTACGACGCTGCAGTTATACCAACTTAAACGTAATGCGGTGGTCGCATTCGGTGATTGGTTCTGACGTCGTACCAACATATTCTGATATATTCTGGTATATTCTGGCATATTCTAGTATATTCTTCTATATTCGAGTAATATTATGGTATAATCTGGAATATTCTGGTATATTCTCAAATATTCATCTGTATTCTAGTAATATTATGGTATATTCTGGAATATTCTGGTATATTCTCAAATATTCGTCTGTATTCTACTAATATTATGGTATATTCTGCTATATTCTAGTATATTCTGCTATATTCTAGTAATATTATGGTATATTCTGGCATATTCTAGTATATTCTTCTATATTCGAGTATATTCTGCTATATTCTAGTAATATTATGGTATATTCTGGCATATTCTAGTATATTCTTCTATATTCGGGTAATATTATGGTATATTCTGGAATATTCTGGTATATTCTCAAATATTCTTCTGTATTCTACTAATATTATGGTATATTCTGGTATATTCTGGTATATTCTGGTATATTCTCGTATATTCTTCTATATTCTAGTAATATTATGGTATATTCTGGTATTTCAGGTATATTCTCGAATATTCTTCTATATTCTAGTAATATTATGGTATATTCTGGTATATTCTGGTATATTCTAGTATATTCTGGTATATTCTTGTATATTCTGGTATATTCTGGTATATTCTAGTATATTCAGGTATATTCTGTTATATTCTTGTATTTTCTGGTATATTCTGGTATATTCTGGTATATTCAGGTATATTCTGTTCTATTCTTGTATTTTCTGGTATATTCTGGTATATTCTGGTATTTTCTAGTATATTCTGCAATATTCTAGTAATATTATGGTATATCCTGGTATATTCTGGCATATTCTGGAATATTCTGCTATATTCTCGCATATTCTAGTATATTCTGCTATATTCTTTTATATTCTTGTATATTCTGGTATATTCTGGTATACTCTTCTATATTCTAGTAATGTTATGGTATATTCTGCTATATTCTAATTTATTCAGGTATATTCTTGTATATTCTTGTATATTCTGGAATATTCTGGTATATTCTGGTATATTCTAGTAATATTATGGTATATTCTGGCATATTCTAGTATATTCTACTATATTCGAGTAATATTATGGTATATTCTGGAATATTCTGTTATATTCTCAAATATTCTTCTGTTTTCTAGTAATATTATGGTATATTCTGCTATATTCTTGTATATTCTGGTATATTCTGTTATATTCTAGTATATTCTGGTATATTCTGGTATATTCTGGTATATTCTCGTATATTCTCGTATATTCTTCTATATTCTAGTAATATTATGGTATATTCTGATATCTTCTCGTATATTCTGGTATATTCTAGTATATTCTGCTATATTCTAGTATATTCTGGTATATTCAAGTATATTCTGCTATATTCTAGTAATATTATGTTATATACTGGTATATTCTGGTATATTGTGGTATATTCTTTTATATTCTGGTATATTCTGCTATATTCTATTATATTCTGGTATATTCTCGTATACTCTTCTATATTCTAGTAATATAATGGTATATTCTGGTATATTCTGCTATATTCTAGTATATTCTGCTATATTCTAGTAATATTATGGTATATTCTGGCATATTCTAGTATATTCTTCTATATTCGAGTATATTCTGTTATATTCTAGTAATATTATGGTATATTCTGGTATATTCTCGTATATTCTTCTATATTCTAGTAATATTATGGTATATTCTGGTATTTCAGGTATATTCTCGAATATTCTTCTATATTCTAGTAATATTATGGTATATTCTGGTATATTCTGGTATATTCTAGTATATTCTGGTATATTCTTGTATATTCTGGTATATTCTGGTATATTCTAGTATATTCAGGTATATTCTGTTATATTCTTGTATTTTCTGGTATATTCTGGTATATTCTGGTATATTCAGGTATATTCTGTTATATTCTTGTATTTTCTGGTATATTCTGGTATATTCTGGTATTTTCTAGTATATTCTGCAATATTCTAGTAATATTATGGTATATTCTGGTATATTCTGGCATATTCTGGAATATTCTGCTATATTCTCGCATATTCTAGTATATTCTGCTATATTCTTTTATATTCTTGTATATTCTGGTATATTCTGGTATACTCTTCTATATTCTAGTAATGTTATGGTATATTCTGCTATATTCTAATTTATTCAGGTATATTCTTGTATATTCTTGTATATTCTGGAATATTCTGGTATATTCTGTTATATTCTAGTATATTCTGGTATATTCTGGTATATTCTGGTATATTCTCGTATATTCTGGTATATTCTCGTATATTCTTCTATATTCTAGTAATATTATGGTATATTCTGATATCTTCTCGTATATTCTGGTATATTCTAGTATATTCTGCTATATTCTAGTATATTCTGGTATATTCAAGTATATTCTGCTATATTCTAGTAATATTATGTTATATACTGGTATATTCTGGTATATTGTGGTATATTCTTTTATATTCTAGTATATTCTGCTATATTCTATTATATTCTGGTATATTCTCGTATACTCTTCTATATTCTAGTAATATAATGGTATATTCTGGTATATTCTGCTATATTCTAGTATATTCTACTATATTCTGGTATATACGCGTATAGTCTTCTATATTCTAGTAATATTATGGTATATTATGGTATATTCTGGTATATTCTGGTATATTCTGGTATATTCTGGTATATTCTAGTATATCCTGCTATATTCTAGTATATTCTGGTATATTCTCGTATATTCTTGTATATTGTAGTATATTCTGGTATATTCTTGTATATTCTGGTATCTTCTGGTATATTCTAGTATATTCAGGTATATTCTGTTATATTCTTGTATTTTCTGGTATATTCTGGTATATTCTGGTATATTCAGGTATATTCTGTTATATTCTTGTATTTTCTGGTATATTCTGGTATATTCTGGTATTTTCTAGTATATTCTGCAATATTCTAGTAATATTATGGTATATTCTGGTATATTCTGGCATATTCTGGAATATTCTGCTATATTCTCGCATATTCTAGTATATTCTGCTATATTCTTTTATATTCTTGTATATTCTGGTATATTCTGGTATACTCTTCTATATTCTAGTAATGTTATGGTATATTCTGCTATATTCTGCTATATTCTAATATATTCAGGTATATTCTTGTATATTCTTGTATATTCTGGAATATTCTGGTATATTCTGGTATATTCGCGTATAGTCTTCTATATTCTAGTAATATTATGGTATATTATGTTATATTCTGGTATATTCTGGTATATTCTGGTATATTCTGGTATATTCTAGTATATCCTGCTATATTCTAGTATATTCTGGTATATTCTCGTATATTCTTCTATATTCTTGTAATATTATGGTATATTCTGGTATATTCTGCTATATTCTAGTATATTCAGGTATATTCTCGTATATTCTTCTATATTCGCGTAATATTATGGTATATTCTGGTATTTCAGGTATATTCTCGAATATTCTTCTATATTCTAGTAATATTATGGTATATTCTGGTATATTCTGGTATATTCTAATATAATCTGGTATATTCTTGTATATTCTGGTATATTCTTCAATATTCGAGTAATAATTTGGTATATTCTGGTATATTCTGGTATATTCTAGTATATTCAGGTATATTCTGTTATATTCTTGTATTTTCTGGTATATTCTGGAATATTCTGGTATTTTCTAGTATATTCTGCAATATTCTAGTAATATTATGGTATATTCTGGTATATTCTGGCATATTCTGGAATATTCTGCTATATTCTCGCATATTCTAGTATATTCTGCTATATTCTTTTATATTCTTGTATATTTTGGTATATTCTGGTATACTCTTCTATATTCTAGTAATGTTATGGTATATTCTGCTATATTCTGCTATATTCTGCTATATTCTAATATATTCAGGTATATTCTGGTATATTCTGGTATATTCTGGTATATTCTGGTATATTCTTGTATATTGTAGTATATTGTGCTATATTCTTGTATATTCTTGTATATTCTGGTATATTCTGGTATATTCTAGTAATATTATGGTATACTCTGGTATATTCTGGTATATTCTGGCATATTCTAGTATATTCTTCTATATTCGAGTAATATTATGGTATATTGTAGTAATATTTTGGTATATTCTGTTATATTCAGCTATATTCTAGTATATTCTGGTATATTCTGTTATATTCTGGTATATTCTGGTATATTCTGGTATACTCTTCTATATTCTAGTAATGTTATGGTATATTCTGGTATATTCTGGCATATTCTAGTATATTCTACTATATTCGAGTAATATTATGGTATATTCTGGAATATTCTTCTGTATTCTAGTAATATTATGGTATATTCTGCTATATTCTGGTATATTCTGGTATATTCTGGTATATTCTCGTATATTCTTCTATATTCTAGTAATATTATGGTATATTCTGGTATTTCAGGTATATTCTCGAATATTCTTCTATATTCTAGTAATATTATGGTATATTCTGGTATATTCTGGTATATTCTGGTATCTTCTAGTATATTCTGCTATATTCTAGTAATATTATGGTATATTCTGGTATATTCTGGTATATTCTGGTATATTCTGGTATATTCTAGTATATTCAGGTATATTCTGTTATATTCTAGTGTATTCTGGTATTTTCTGGTATATTCTGGTATTTTCTAGTATATTCTGCTATATTCCAGTAATATTATGGTATATTCTGATATATTCTGGTATATCCTGGCATATTCTAGTATATTCTTCTATATTCGAGTAATATTATGGTATAATCTGGAATATTCTGGTATATTCTCAAATATTCATCTGTATTCTAGTAATATTATGGTATATTCTGGAATATTCTGGTATATTCTCAAATATTCTTCTGTATTCTACTAATATTATGGTATATTCTGCTATATTCTAGTATATTCTGCTATATTCTAGTAATATTATGGTATATTCTGGCATATTCTAGTATATTCTTCTATATTCGAGTAATATTATGGTATATTCTGGAATATTCTGGTATATTCTCAAATATTCTTCTGTATTCTACTAATATTATGGTATATTCTGCTATATTCTAGTATATTCTGCTATATTCTAGTAATATTATGGTATATTCTAGCACATTCTACTATATTCTTCTATATTCGAGTAATATTATGGTATATTCTGGAATATTCTGGTATATTCTCAAATATTCTTCTGTATTCTAGTAATATTATGGTATATTCTGCTATATTCTTGTATATTCTGGTATATTCTGTTATATTCTAGTATATTCTGGTATATTCTGGTATATTCTGGTATATTCTCGTATATTCTGGTATATTCTCGTATATTCTTCTATATTCTAGTAATATTCTGGTATATTCTGCTATATTCTTGTATATTCTGGTATATTCTGTTATATTCTTCTATATTCTAGTAATATTATGGTATATTGTAGTAATATTATGGTATATTCTGTTACATTCAGCTATATTCTAGTATATTCTGGTATATTCTGTTATATTCTGGTATATTCAGGTATATTCTTGTATATTCTTGTATATTCTGGAATATTCTGGTATATTCTGGTATATTCTAGTAATATTATGGTATATTCTGGTATATTCTGGTATATTCTGGCATATTCTAGTATATTCTACTATATTCGAGTAATATTATGGTATATTCTGGAATATTCTGGTATATTCTCAAATATTCTTCTGTATTCTAGTAATATTATGGTATATTCTGCTATATTCTGGTATATTCTGGTATATTCTGGTATATTCTCGTATATTCTTCTATATTCTAGTAATATTATGGTATATTCTGGTATATTCTGCCATATTCTAGTATATTCTTCTATATTCTAGTAATATTATGGTATATTCTGGTATATTCTGATATATTCTGGTATTTTCTAGTATATTCTGCTATATTCTAGTAATATTATGGTATATTCTGGCATATTCTAGTATATTCTTGTATATTCTATTAATATTATGGTATATTCTGGAATATTCTGGTATATTCTCAAATATTCTTCTGTATTCAAGTAATATTATGGTATATTCTGCTATATTCTTGTATATTCTGGTATATTCTGTTATATTCTACTATATTCTGGTATATTCTAGTATATTCTGGTATATTCTCGTATATTCTTCTATATTCTATTAATATTATGGTATATTCTGGTATATTCAGGTTTAATCTGGTATATTCTGGTATGTTCTGGTATATTCTGGTATATTCTGGTATATTCTAGTATATCCTGCTATATTCTAGTATATTCTGGTATATTCTCGTATATTCTTCTATATTCCAGTAATATTCTGGAATATTCTGGTATATTCTGGTATATTCTTGTATATTCTGGTATATTCTGGTATATTCTAGTATATCCTGCTATATTCTAATATATTCTGGTATATTCTCGAATATTCTTCTATATTCTAGTAATATTATGGTATATTCTGGTATATTCTGCTATATTCTAGTATATTCAGGTATATTCTCGTATATTCTTCTATATTCGCGTAATATTATGGTATATTCTGGTATATTCTGGTATATTCTGGCATATTCTAGTATATTCTTGTATATTCGAGTAATATTATGGTATATTCTAGTATATTCAGGTATATTCTCGAATATTCTTCTATATTCTAGTAATATTCTGGTATATTCTGCTATATTCTTGTATATTCTGGTATATTCTGTTATATTCTTCTATATTCTAGTAATATTATGGTATATTGTAGTAATATTATGGTATATTCTGTTATATTCAGCTATATTCTAGTATATTTTGGTATATTCTGTTATATTCTGGTATATTCTGGTATATTCTGGTATATTCTGATATATTCTAATATATTCAGGTATATTCTTGTATATTCTTGTATATTCTAGAATATTCTGGTATATTCTGGTATATTCTAGTAATATTATGGTATATTCTGGTATATTCTGGTATATTCTGGCATATTCTAGTATATTCTACTATATTCGAGTAATATTATGGTATATTCTGGAATATTCTGGTATATTCTCAAATATTCTTCTGTATTCTAGTAATATTATGGTATATTCTGCTATATTCTGGTATATTCTGGTATATTCTGGTATATTCTCGTATATTCTTCTATATTCTAGTAATATTATGGTATATTCTGGTATATTCTGCCATATTCTAGTATATTCTTCTATATTCTAGTAATATTATGGTATATTCCGGTATATTCTGATATATTCTGGTACTTTCTACTATATTCTGCTATATTCTAGTAATATTATGGTATATTCTGGCATATTCTAGTATATTCTTCTATATTCGAGTAATATTATGGTATAATCTGGAATATTCTGGTATATTCTCAAATATTCATCTGTATTCTAGTAATATTATGGTATATTCTGGAATATTCTGGTATATTCTCAAATATTCTTCTGTATTCTAGTAATATTATGGTATATTCTGCTATATTCTTGTATATTCTGGTATATTCTGGTATATTCTGGTATATTCTCGTATATTCTTCTATATTCTAGTAATATTATGGTATATTCTGGTATATTCTAGTATATTCTGGTATATTCTTGTATATTCTGGTATATTCTGTTATATTCTAGTAGATTCAGGTATATACTGTTATATTCTTGTATTTTCTGGTATATTCTGGTATATTCTGGTATATTCAGGTATATTCTGTTATATTCTTGTATTTTCTGGTATATTCTGGTATATTCTGGTATTTTCTAGTATATTCTGCAATATTCTAGTAATATTATGGTATATTCTGGTATATTCTGGCATATTCTGGAATATTCTGCTATATTCTCGCATATTCTAGTATATTCTGCTATATTCTTTTATATTCTTGTATATTCTGGTATATTCTGGTATACACTTCTATATTCTAGTAATGTTATGGTATATTCTGCTATATTCTGCTATATTCTAATATATTCAGGTATATTCTGGTATATTCAGGTATATTCTGGTATATTCTGGTATATTCTGGTATATTCTTGTATATTGTAGTATATTGTGCTATATTCTTGTATATTCTTGTATATTCTGGTATATTCTGGTATATTCTAGTAATATTATGGTATATTGTAGTAATATTATGGTATATTCTGTTATATTCAGCTATATTCTAGTATATTCTGGTATATTCTGTTATATTCTGTTATATTCTGGTATATTCTGGTATCTTCTAGTATATTCTGCTATATTCTAGTAATATTATGGTATATTCTGGTATATTCTGGTATATTCTGGTATATTCTGGTATATTCTGGTATATTCTAGTATATTCAGGTATATTCTGTTATATTCTAGTGTATTCTGGTATTTTCTGGTATATTCTGGTATTTTCTAGTATATTCTGCTATATTCTAGTAATATTATGGTATATTCTGATATATTCTGGTATATCCCGGCATATTCTAGTATATTCTTCTATATTCGAGTAATATTATGGTATATTCTGGAATATTCTGGTATATTCTCAAATATTCTTCTGTATTCTACTAATATTATGGTATATTCTGCTATATTCTAGTATATTCTGCTATATTCTAGTAATATTATGGTATATCCTGGCATATTGTAGTATATTCTTCTATATTCGAGTAATATTATGGTATATTCTGGCATATTCTAGTATATTCTTCTATATTCTATTAATATTATGGTATATTCTGGAATATTCTGGTATATTCTCAAATATTCTTCTGTATTCAAGTAATATTCCGGTATATTCTGTTATATTCTAGTATATTCTGGTATATTCTAGTATATTCTGGTATATTCTCGTATATTCTTCTATATTCTATTAATATTATGGTATATTCTGGTATATTCAGGTTTAATCTGGTATATTCTGGTATATTCTGGTATATTCTGGTATATTCTGGTATATTCTAGTATATCCTGCTATATTCTAGTATATTCTGGTATATTCTCGTATATTCTTCTATATTCCAGTAATATTCTGGAATATTCTGGTATATTCTGGTATATTCTTGTATATTCTGGTATATTCTGGTATATTCTAGTATATCCTGCTATATTCTAATATATTCTGGTATATTCTCGAATATTCTTCTATATTCTAGTAATATTATGGTATATTCTGGTATATTCTGCTATATTCTAGTATATTCAGGTATATTCTCGTATATTCTTCTATATTCGCGTAATATTATGGTATATTCTGGTATATTCTGGTATATTCTGGTATTTTCTAGTATATTCTGCTATATTCTAGTAATATTATGGTATATTCTGATATATTCTGGTATATCCTGGCATATTCTAGTATATTCTTCTATATTCGAGTAATATTATGGTATATTCTGGAATATTCTGGTATATCCTGGCATATTCTAGTATATTCTTCTATATTCGAGTAATATTATGGTATATTCTGGAATATTCTGGTATATTCTCAAATATTCTTCTGTATTCTACTAATATTATGGTATATTCTGCTATATTCTAGTAATATTATGGTATATCCTGGCATATTGTAGTATATTCTTCTATATTCGAGTAATATTATGGTATATTCTGGCATATTCTAGTATATTCTTCTATATTCTATTAATATTATGGTATATTCTGGAATATTCTGGTATATTCTCAAATATTCTTCTGTATTCAAGTAATATTATGGTATATTCTGCTATATTCTTGTATATTCTGGTATATTCTGTTATATTCTAGTATATTCTGGTATATTCTAGTATATTCTGGTATACTCTCGTATATTCTTCTATATTCTATTAATATTATGGTATATTCTGGTATATTCAGGTTTAATCTGGTATATTCTGGTATATTCTGGTATATTCTGGTATATTCTGGTATATTCTGGTATATTCTGGTATATTCTAGTATATCCTGCTATATTCTAGTATATTCTGGTATATTCTCGTATATTCTTCTATATTCCAGTAATATTCTGGAATATTCTGGTATATTCTGGTATATTCTTGTATATTCTGGTATATTCTGGTATATTCTAGTAATATTATGGTATATTGTAGTAATATTATGGTATATTCTGTTATATTCAGCTATATTCTAGTATATTCTGGTATATTCTGTTATATTCTGTTATATTCTGGTATATTCTGGTATCTTCTAGTATATTCTGCTATATTCTAGTAATATTATGGTATATTCTGGTATATTCTGGTATATTCTGGTATATTCTGGTATATTCTGGTATATTCTAGTATATTCAGGTATATTCTGTTATATTCTAGTGTATTCTGGTATTTTCTGGTATATTCTGGTATTTTCTAGTATATTCTGCTATATTCTAGTAATATTATGGTATATTCTAATATATTCTGGTATATCCTGGCATATTCTAGTATATTCTTCTATATTCGAGTAATATTATGGTATATTCTGGAATATTCTGGTATATTCTCAAATATTCTTCTGTATTCTACTAATATTATGGTATATTCTGCTATATTCTAGTATATTCTGCTATATTCTAGTAATATTATGGTATATCCTGGCATATTGTAGTATATTCTTCTATATTCGAGTAATATTATGGTATATTCTGGCATATTCTAGTATATTCTTCTATATTCTATTAATATTATGGTATATTCTGGAATATTCTGGTATATTCTCAAATATTCTTCTGTATTCAAGTAATATTATGGTATATTCTGCTATATTCTTGTATATTCTGGTATATTCTGTTATATTCTAGTATATTCTGGTATATTCTAGTATATTCTGGTATACTCTCGTATATTCTTCTATATTCTATTAATATTATGGTATATTCTGGTATATTCAGGTTTAATCTGGTATATTCTGGTATATTCTGGTATATTCTGGTATATTCTGGTATATTCTGGTATATTCTGGTATATTCTAGTATATCGTGCTATATTCTAGTATATTCTGGTATATTCTCGTATATTCTTCTTTATTCCAGTAATATTCTGGAATATTCTGGTATATTCTGGTATATTCTTGTATATTCTGGTATATTCTGGTATATTCTAGTATATCCTGCTATATTCTAATATATTCTGGTATATTCTCGAATATTCTTCTATATTCTAGTAATATTATGGTATATTCTGGTATATTCTGCTATATTCTAGTATATTCAGGTATATTCTCGTATATTCTTCTATATTCGCGTAATATTATGGTATATTCTAGTATATTCAGGTATATTCTCGAATATTCTTCTATATTCTAGTAATATTCTGGTATATTCTGCTATATTCTTGTATATTCTGGTATATTCTGTTATATTCTTCTATATTCTAGTAATATTATGGTATATTGTAGTAATATTATGGTATATTCTGTTATATTCAGCTATATTCTAGTATATTCTGGTATATTCTGTTATATTCTGGTATATTCTGGTATATTCTGGTATATTCTGATATATTCTAATATATTCAGGTATATTCTTGTATATTCTTGTATATTCTAGAATATTCTGGTATATTCTGGTATATTCTAGTAATATTATGGTATATTCTGGTATATTCTGGTATATTCTGGCATATTCTAGTATATTCTACTATATTCGAGTAATATTATGGTATATTCTGGAATATTCTGGTATATTCTCAAATATTCTTCTGTATTCTAGTAATATTATGGTATATTCTGGTATATTCTAGTATATTCTGGTATATTCTTGTATATTCTGGTATATTCTGTTATATTCTAGTAGATTCAGGTATATTCTGTTATATTCTTGTATTTTCTGGTATATTCTGGTATATTCTGGTATATTCAGGTATATTCTGTTATATTCTTGTATTTTCTGGTATATTCTGGTATATTCTTGTATTTTCTAGTATATTCTGCAATATTCTAGTAATATTATGGTATATTCTGGTATATTCTGGCACATTCTGGAATATTCTGCTATATTCTCGCATATTCTAGTATATTCTGCTATATTCTTTTATATTCTTGTATATTCTGGTATATTCTGGTATACTCTTCTATATTCTAGTAATGTTATGGTATATTCTGCTATATTCTGCTATATTCTAATATATTCAGGTATATTCTTGTATATTCTTGTATATTCTAGAATATTCTGGTATATTCTGGTATATTCTAGTAATATTATGGTATATTCTGGTATATTCTGGTATATTCTGGCATATTCTAGTATATTCTACTATATTCGAGTAATATTATGGTATATTCTGGAATATTCTGGTATATTCTCAAATATTCTTCTGTATTCTAGTAATATTATGGTATATTCTGGTATATTCTAGTATATTCTGGTATATTCTTGTATATTCTGGTATATTCTGTTATATTCTAGTAGATTCAGGTATATTCTGTTATATTCTTGTATTTTCTGGTATATTCTGGTATATTCTGGTATATTCAGGTATATTCTGTTATATTCTTGTATTTTCTGGTATATTCTGGTATATTCTTGTATTTTCTAGTATATTCTGCAATATTCTAGTAATATTATGGTATATTCTGGTATATTCTGGCACATTCTGGAATATTCTGCTATATTCTCGCATATTCTAGTATATTCTGCTATATTCTTTTATATTCTTGTATATTCTGGTATATTCTGGTATACTCTTCTATATTCTAGTAATGTTATGGTATATTCTGCTATATTCTGCTATATTCTAATATATTCAGGTATATTCTTGTATATTCTTGTATATTCTGGAATATTCTGGTATATTCTGGTATATTCTAGTAATATTATGGTATATTCTGGCATATTCTAGTATATTCTACTATATTCGAGTAATATTATGGTATATTCTGGAATATTCTGTTATATTCTCAAATATTCTTCTGTTTTCTAGTAATATTATGGAATATTCTGCTATATTCTTGTATATTCTGGTATATTCTGTTATATTCTAGTATATTCTGGTATATTCTGGTATATTCTGGTATATTCTCGTATATTCTGGTATATTCTCGTATATTCTGGTATATTCTCGTATATTCTTCTATATTCTAGTAATATTATGGTATATTCTGATATCTTCTCGTATATTCTGGTATATTATAGTATATTCTGCTATATTCTAGTATATTCTGGTATATTTAAGTATATTCTGCTATATTCTAATAATATTATGTTATATACTGGTATATTCTAGTATATTCTGCTATATTCTACTATATTCTGGTATATTCGCGTATACTCTTCTATATTCTAGTAATATTATGGTATATTATGGTATATTCTGGTATATTCTGGTATATTCTGGTATATTCTGGTATATTCTAGTATATCCTGCTATATTCTAGTATATTCTGGTATATTCTCGTATATTCTTCTATATTCTAGTAATATTATGGTATATTCTGGTATATTCTGGTATATTCTGGTATATTCTGGTATATTCTGGTATATTCTGGTATATTCTGGTATATTCTGGTATATTCTCGTATATTCTTCTATATTCTGGTAATATTATGGTATATTATGGTATTTCAGGTATATTCTCGAATATTCTTCTATATTCTAGTAATATTATGGTATATTCTGGTATATTCTGGTATATTCTAATATAATCTGGTATATTCTTGTTTATTCTGGTATATTCTTCAATATTCGAGTAATAATTTGGTATATTCTGGTATTTTCTGGTATATTCTGGTATATTCTAGTATATTCAGGTATATTCTGTTATATTCTTGTATTTTCTGGTATATTCTGGTATATTCTGGTATTTTCTAGTATATTCTGCAATATTCTAGTAATATTATGGTATATTCTGGTATATTCTGGCATATTCTGGAATATTCTGCTATATTCTCGCATATTCTAGTATATTCTGCTATATTCTTTTATATTCTTGTATATTCTGGTATATTCTGGTATACTCTTCTATATTCTAGTAATGTTATGGTATATTCTGCTATATTCTGCTATATTCTAATATATTCAGGTATATTCTGGTATATTCTGGTATATTCTGGTATATTCTGGTATATTCTGGTATATTCTTGTATATTGTAGTATATTGTGCTATATTCTTGTATATTCTTGTATATTCTGGTATATTCTGGTATATTCTAGTAATATTATGGTATACTCTGGTATATTCTGGTATATTCTGGCATATTCTAGTATATTCTTCTATATTCGAGTAATATTATGGTATATTGTAGTAATATTATGGTATATTCTGTTATATTCAGCTATATTCTAGTATATTCTGGTATATTCTGTTATATTCTGTTATATTCTGGTATATTCTTGTATATTCTGGTATATTCTTCAATATTCGAGTAATATTATGGTATATTCTGGTATATTCTGCTATATTCTAGTATATTCTGGTATATTCTGTTATATTCTTCTATATTCTAGTAATATTATGGTATATTGTAGTAATATTTTGGTATATTCTGTTATATTCAGCTATATTCTAGTATATTCTGGTATATTCTGTTATATTCTGGTATATTCTGGTATATTCTGGTATATTCTGATATATTCTAATATATTCAGGTATATTCTTGTATATTCTTGTATATTCTAGAATATTCTGGTATATTCTGGTATATTCTAGTAATATTATGGTATATTCTGGTATATTCTGGTATATTCTGGCATATTCTAGTATATTCTACTATATTCGAGTAATATTATGGTATATTCTGGAATATTCTGGTATATTCTCAAATATTCTTCTGTATTCTAGTAATGTTATGGTATATTCTGCTATATTCTGGTATATTCTGGTATATTCTGGTATATTCTCGTATATTCTTCTATATTCTAGTAATATTATGGTATATTCTGGTATATTCTGCCATATTCTAGTATATTCTTCTATATTCTAGTAATATTATGGTATACTCTGGTATATTCTGGTATATTCTGGCATATTCTAGTATATTCTTCTATATTCGAGTAATATTATGGTATATTGTAGTAATATTATGGTATATTCTGTTATATTCAGCTATATTCTAGTATATTCTGGTATATTCTGTTATATTCTGTTATATTCTGGTATATTCTGGTATATTCTTGTATATTCTGGTATATTCTTCAATATTCGAGTAATATTATGGTATATTCTGGTATATTCTGCTATATTCTAGTATATTCTGGTATATTCTGTTATATTCTTCTATATTCTAGTAATATTATGGTATATTGTAGTAATATTTTGGTATATTCTGTTATATTCAGCTATATTCTAGTATATTCTGGTATATTCTGTTATATTCAGCTATATTCTAGTATATTCTGGTATACTCTTCTATATTCTAGTAATGTTATGGTATATTCTGGTATATTCTGGTATATTCTGGCATATTCTAGTATATTCTACTATATTCGAGTAATATTATGGTATATTCTGGAATATT
>NW_027489811.1:20000-22500 GCF_050948215.1 Halictus rubicundus | reverse complement strand
CCCTACTCTGTGTGGCGATAGCGCACACACGAGCGTGGGACGAATGACCGCTGCCAGAGCCGGCTGTGAGTCCCGCTCTATTTATCGAGTTCGCGTATGACATAGAGCACAAAACGTCGCCGCATGCGTGTTCGTTGACGAACACGTATATTCGAGAGGACCGGCTGCGTAGCTCGCGTAAAGCTGTGTGCGATTCTGACACTCTACTCTCTGTGTGGCGATAATACAGTGCACAAGAGCTTGGGACGAACGATCGCGCACGGCCAGAGCCGGCTGTGAAGTCCGCTAGTATCGAATAATCTTTCTCCGTGCACAATTGGAAATGTGTTTCGAGAGGACCGGCTGCGTAGCTCGCGTAAAGCTGTGTGCGATTCTGACACTCTACTCTCTGTGTGGCGATAATACAGTGCACAAGAGCTTGGGACGAACGATCGCGCACGGCCAGAGCCGGCTGTGAAGTCCGCTAGTATCGAATAATCGTTCTCCGTGCACAATTGGAAATGTGTTTCGAGAGGACCGGCTGCGTAGCTCGCGTAAAGCTGTGTGCGATTCTGACACTCTACTCTCTGTGTGGCGATAATACAGTGCACAAGAGCTTGGGACGAACGATCGCGCACGGCCAGAGCCGGCTGTGAAGTCCGTTAGTTATCGAGTTCATTCTCCAATAAGAGAGAGGAGGAGGAGAAGTGTCGGGATCCAGTATCGGGTTGTCTATGATCCCCGTCGTTTTCTGAATTCTCCTCCTGTGTTTTCCACTTTAAAGGTTTTTCAATGTATTTTCCGCCCGGCCGTCGGATACGTGTGCGCATTGCAATCGCGTACTCGCGACGGTTTCCGTTTCTACGGACGATCGTGTGTCGTCCTTAAAAACGACGCCTGAATCTCCTTCGCGCGCTGGTTGGAGCTTTCAGGTATCGGCGTTCTTATGAACCGCAGAACAAGAGACATAATTATATATTGATTATAAATCAAATTATACGATTACCCTGAACGGTGGATCACTTGGCTCGTGGGTCGATGAAGAACGCAGCTAATTGCGCGTCAACGTGTGAACTGCAGGACACATGAACATCGACATTTCGAACGCACATTGCGGTCCACGGATACAATTCCTGGACCACGCCTGGCTGAGGGTCGTTTACGTAACCAAATACTGCTTGCGTTGCTCTTGTAAGTCCCCGCCGTCGCTTACCTCTCCATGTCGAATTTTGTGGAGGGCGCAAAGAGCGTTTCTGAGTCGGGTTGCAAAGATGCTACGTACGAGCGAACGATGGACGTTTCGTCGGCGTTTGACGCGGTTCTGTGAAAATTGCAAATTTTACATTGCGTCTAACGGTCTTCGTGAGAAGAAGGAAATAGGAATGGGTATCACATTCGGACTTGCGTGAGTGTTTTGCGGCGTCGTGAGTCGTATTTTCAATACGACCGCCCGTGAACACCGCTCCGACGATCGAAATCTCTCTCTCCTCTCTCTCTGGAACGATTCGCATTGCGGAAGAAGCGTTTCACTCTCGAACATTTTACGCGCTCCCGACGTCGTCTGAAATGATGCGTATACGAAAGGTATAAGAGTCTCAAGAGACTACAGTGAATGGACACAAATAAAGAAAGAGATACCGGACACCCGTGTAAAATCTGTGTGCGCAACTGTGGCGTGCAACGTAAGCCCCAGGGAGATGATATATAAAATAAAATACGTCTGTGCGTGGATGTGTCTCTCTACACATAATTGCGGCGGAGGGTCGTCGTTGCCAGCGACTTCGACAAACATATTCTTAGAGTTCGCGAGACAGTGGTCTCTCGTTCTACGAACGCTTTGATGACTGATGGACATAGCAACATTTGGCATTGTGCGGGATGCGCACGCGTACTTGTATCGGGTCGAATAATTTCCCCGTCGTCGCGTGTCCTCGCTAATCCGTTGCGGATTCCATCGCCACGTTCGTTGAATTGAATGACGACCGAGATCTCGTGTCTCTTTGGTTTGATCGATGATATCGCGTCGTGCAGCGTTTCTGTACCCCCGTGTGTCTAGTGTAGTAGAGAAACCCCACCGGGTGTTGAAAATATATATACTCCTCTATGGAGTGGCTTTCGAACATCGTTGTCACCACAACGTGTTGTCACGCAGAGCACGAGAAGGTGAAGGTGAAAACAAACCTTTGTCGGTCGCCCCATGTCTTTTTTTCTTCATTGTCGATCGCGAGACCGCGCGATCTGTCGGTCGTCCAGTCCCCGGAAGTTCTTTTCGACGGACGTTAAAGTTAACCGGCCGATCGTCTAGCGAGAGTTTCCGATCGACGAACAAAATGAAGAAATCTCTATATATACATTATATAGAGAAAAGACACTTTGGTGTGGCGCATAAGATATATGGTTTTGTTTTTTTTTTTTTTTTTTTTTTGTGCTCCTCTGTACGTTCTCGCGTACTTTTAATGCTTTCGGTGAAATATACGAAACATTTTTTTTTCACGTTTGACGACCTCAGAGTAGGCGAGAT
>NW_027489811.1:0-15000 GCF_050948215.1 Halictus rubicundus | reverse complement strand
GGGACAGAAGGAATCTCGTCAATCCAACGCTGCGGTACGCATAGACCTTCGGGGATACACTAACTAACAATACGGAGCATCATTTCCAACCGCCGTTTACCCGTGCAATTTGTAGAACAGAATGTAGTACGGCCGGGTGTCACTCGGATCGCTAATAACTCGGTAAACACGCTTCCTAGTCGTTTGTCATCGCGATACATGCTATCGTAGAGAAAAAAAAAGATAGAGACAGAAGGAATCTCGTCAATCCAACGCTGCGGTACGCATAGACCTTCGGGGATACACTAACTAACAATACGGAGCATCATTTCCAACCGCCGTTTACCCGTGCAATTTGTAGAACAGAATGTAGTACGGCCGGGTGTCACCCTACTCAAGTCCATTATTTGCTAATAACTCGATAAATAATAATTGTAGCGAGTTTGGTGTTATGATATATATTGTTAGAAACCGTCTATATTACAGTGATATCACGTCGAAAATCGTCTAGGACCGATAGGGAAAAAGTTTCCTCTTGGCGGTGGGACTTAGAAAAATTTTCGTCGAACGTCCGACGGAGTAGCACATCCGTCCATTATTTGCTAATAACTCGATAAATAATAATTGTAGCGAGTTTGGTGTTATGATATATATTGTTAGAAACCGTCTATATTACAGTGATATCACGTCGAAAATCGTCTAGGACCGATACGGAAAAAGTTTCCTCTTGGCGGTGGGACTTAGAAAAATTTCCAGAGTTTTGTCGACGGAGTAGCACATCCGTCCATTATTTGCTAATAACTCGATAAATAATAATTGTAGCGAGTTTGGTGTTATGATATATATTGTTAGAAACCGTCTATATTACAGTGATATCACGTCGAAAATCGTCTAGGACCGATAGGGAAAAAGTTTCCTCTTGGCGGTGGGACTTAGAAAAATTTCCAGAGTTTTGTCGACGGAGTAGCACATCCGTCCATTATTTGCTAATAACTCGATAAATAATAATTGTAGCGAGTTTGGTGTTATGATATATATTGTTAGAAACCGTCTATATTACAGTGATATCACGTCGAAAATCGTCTAGGACCGATAGGGAAAAAGTTTCCTCTTGGCGGTGGGACTTAGAAAAATTTTCGTCGAACGTCCGACGGAGTAGCACATCCGTCCATTATTTGCTAATAACTCGATAAATAATAATTGTAGCGAGTTTGGTGTTATGATATATATTGTTAGAAACCGTCTATATTACAGTGATATCACGTCGAAAATCGTCTAGGACCGATACGGAAAAAGTTTCCTCTTGGCGGTGGGACTTAGAAAAATTTTCGTCGAACGTCCGACGGAGTAGCACATCCGTCCATTATTTGCTAATAACTCGATAAATAATAATTGTAGCGAGTTTGGTGTTATGATATATATTGTTAGAAACCGTCTATATTACAGTGATATCACGTCGAAAATCGTCTAGGACCGATAGGGAAAAAGTTTCCTCTTGGCGGTGGGACTTAGAAAAATTTTCGTCGAACGTCCGACGGAGTAGCACATCCGTCCATTATTTGCTAATAACTCGATAAATAATAATTGTAGCGAGTTTGGTGTTATGATATATATTGTTAGAAACCGTCTATATTACAGTGATATCACGTCGAAAATCGTCTAGGACCGATAGGGAAAAAGTTTCCTCTTGGCGGTGGGACTTAGAAAAATTTCCAGAGTTTTGTCGACGGAGTAGCACATCCGTCCATTATTTGCTAATAACTCGATAAATAATAATTGTAGCGAGTTTGGTGTTATGATATATATTGTTAGAAACCGTCTATATTACAGTGATATCACGTCGAAAATCGTCTAGGACCGATACGGAAAAAGTTTCCTCTTAGCGGTGGGACTTAGAAAAATTTCCAGAGTTTTGTCGACGGAGTAGCACATCCGTCCATTATTTGCTAATAACTCGATAAATAATAATTGTAGCGAGTTTGGTGTTATGATATATATTGTTAGAAACCGTCTATATTACAGTGATATCACGTCGAAAATCGTCTAGGACCGATAGGGAAAAAGTTTCCTCTTGGCGGTGGGACTTAGAAAAATTTCCAGAGTTTTGTCGACGGAGTAGCACATCCGTCCATTATTTGCTAATAACTCGATAAATAATAATTGTAGCGAGTTTGGTGTTATGATATATATTGTTAGAAACCGTCTATATTACAGTGATATCACGTCGAAAATCGTCTAGGACCGATAGGGAAAAAGTTTCCTCTTGGCGGTGGGACTTAGAAAAATTTCCAGAGTTTTGTCGACGGAGTAGCACATCCGTCCATTATTTGCTAATAACTCGATAAATAATAATTGTAGCGAGTTTGGTGTTATGATATATATTGTTAGAAACCGTCTATATTACAGTGATATCACGTCGAAAATCGTCTAGGACCGATAGGGAAAAAGTTTCCTCTTGGCGGTGGGACTTAGAAAAATTTTCGTCGAACGTCCGACGGAGTAGCACATCCGTCCATTATTTGCTAATAACTCGATAAATAATAATTGTAGCGAGTTTGGTGTTATGATATATATTGTTAGAAACCGTCTATATTACAGTGATATCACGTCGAAAATCGTCTAGGACCGATACGGAAAAAGTTTCCTCTTAGCGGTGGGACTTAGAAAAATTTCCAGAGTTTTGTCGACGGAGTAGCACATCCGTCCATTATTTGCTAATAACTCGATAAATAATAATTGTAGCGAGTTTGGTGTTATGATATATATTGTTAGAAACCGTCTATATTACAGTGATATCACGTCGAAAATCGTCTAGGACCGATAGGGAAAAAGTTTCCTCTTGGCGGTGGGACTTAGAAAAATTTTCGTCGAACGTCCGACGAAGTAGCACATCCGTCCATTATTTGCTAATAACTCGATAAATAATAATTGTAGCGAGTTTGGTGTTATGATACATATTGTTAGAAACCGTCTATATTACAGTGATATCACGTCGAAAATCGTCTAGGACCGATAGGGAAAAAGTTTCCTCTTGGCGGTGGGACTTGGAAAAATTTTCGTCGAACGTCCGACGGAGTAGCACATCCGTCCATTATTTGCTAATAACTCGATAAATAATAATTGTAGCGAGTTTGGTGTTATGATATATATTGTTAGAAACCGTCTATATTACAGTGATATCACGTCGAAAATCGTCTAGGACCGATACGGAAAAAGTTTCCTCTTGGCGGTGGGACTTAGAAAAATTTCCAGAGTTTTGTCGACGGAGTAGCACATCCGTCCATTATTTGCTAATAACTCGATAAATAATAATTGTAGCGAGTTTGGTGTTATGATATATATTGTTAGAAACCGTCTATATTACAGTGATATCACGTCGAAAATCGTCTAGGACCGATAGGGAAAAAGTTTCCTCTTGGCGGTGGGACTTAGAAAAATTTCCAGAGTTTTGTCGACGGAGTAGCACATCCGTCCATTATTTGCTAATAACTCGATAAATAATAATTGTAGCGAGTTTGGTGTTATGATATATATTGTTAGAAACCGTCTATATTACAGTGATATCACGTCGAAAATCGTCTAGGACCGATAGGGAAAAAGTTTCCTCTTGGCGGTGGGACTTAGAAAAATTTTCGTCGAACGTCCGACGGAGTAGCACATCCGTCCATTATTTGCTAATAACTCGATAAATAATAATTGTAGCGAGTTTGGTGTTATGATATATATTGTTAGAAACCGTCTATATTACAGTGATATCACGTCGAAAATCGTCTAGGACCGATACGGAAAAAGTTTCCTCTTGGCGGTGGGACTTAGAAAAATTTTCGTCGAACGTCCGACGGAGTAGCACATCCGTCCATTATTTGCTAATAACTCGATAAATAATAATTGTAGCGAGTTTGGTGTTATGATATATATTGTTAGAAACCGTCTATATTACAGTGATATCACGTCGAAAATCGTCTAGGACCGATACGAAAAAGTTTCCTCTTAGCGGTGGGACTTAGAAAAATTCCAGAGTTTTGTCGACGGAGTAGCACATCCGTCCATTATTTGCTAATAACTCGATAAATAATAATTGTAGCGAGTTTGGTGTTATGATATATATTGTTAGAAACCGTCTATATTACAGTGATATCACGTCGAAAATCGTCTAGGACCGATAGGGAAAAAGTTTCCTCTTGCGGTGGGACTTAGAAAAATTTCGTCGAACGTCCGACGGAGTAGCACATCCGTCCATTATTTGCTAATAACTCGATAAATAATAATTGTAGCGAGTTTGGTGTTATGATATATATTGTTAGAAACCGTCTATATTACAGTGATATCACGTCGAAAATCGTCTAGGACCGATAGGGAAAAAGTTTCCTCTGGCGGTGGGACTTAGAAAAATTTTCGTCGAACGTCCGACGGAGTAGCACATCCGTCCATTATTTGCTAATAACTCGATAAATAATAATTGTAGCGAGTTTGGTGTTATGATATATATTGTTAGAAACCGTCTATATTACAGTGATATCACGTCGAAAATCGTCTAGGACCGATACGGAAAAAGTTTCCTCTTAGCGGTGGGACTTAGAAAAATTTCCAGAGTTTTGTCGACGGAGTAGCACATCCGTCCATTATTTGCTAATAACTCGATAAATAATAATTGTAGCGAGTTTGGTGTTATGATACATATTGTTAGAAACCGTCTATATTACAGTGATATCACGTCGAAAATCGTCTAGGACCGATACGGAAAAAGTTTCCTCTTAGCGGTGGGACTTAGAAAAATTTCGTCGAACGTCCGACGGAGTAGCACATCCGTCCATTATTTGCTAATAACTCGATAAATAATAATTGTAGCGAGTTTGTGTTATGATATATATTGTTAGAAACCGTCTATATTACAGTGATATCACGTCGAAAATCGTCTAGGACCGATACGGAAAAAGTTCCTCTTGGCGTGGGACTTAGAAAATTTTCGTCGAACGTCCGACGGAGTAGCACATCCGTCCATTATTTGCTAATAACTCGATAAATAATAATTGTAGCGAGTTTGGTGTTATGATATATATTGTTAGAAACCGTCTATATTACAGTGATATCACGTCGAAAATCGTCTAGGACCGATACGGAAAAAGTTTCTCTTAGCGGTGGGACTTAGAAAAATTTTCGTCGAACGTCCGACGGAGTAGCACATCCGTCCATTATTTGCTAATAACTCGATAAATAATAATTGTAGCGAGTTTGGTGTTATGATATATATTGTTAGAAACCGTCTATATTACAGTGATATCACGTCGAAAATCGTCTAGGACCGATACGGAAAAAGTTTCTCTTAGCGGTGGGACTTAGAAAAATTTCCAGAGTTTTGTCGGACGGAGTAGCACATCCGTCCATTATTTGCTAATAACTCGATAAATAATAATTGTAGCGAGTTTGGTGTTATGATATATATTGTTAGAAACCGTCTATATTACAGTGATATCACGTCGAAAATCGTCTAGGACCGATAGGGAAAAAGTTTCCTCTTGGCGGTGGGACTTAGAAAAATTTCGTCGAACGTCCGACGGAGTAGCACATCCGTCCATTATTTGCTAATAACTCGATAAATAATAATTGTAGCGAGTTTGGTGTTATGATATATATTGTTAGAAACCGTCTATATTACAGTGATATCACGTCGAAAATCGTCTAGGACCGATACGGAAAAAGTTTCCTCTTGGCGGTGGGACTTAGAAAAATTTTCGTCGAACGTCCGACGGAGTAGCACATCCGTCCATTATTTGCTAATAACTCGATAAATAATAATTGTAGCGAGTTTGGTGTTATGATATATATTGTTAGAAACCGTCTATATTACAGTGATATCACGTCGAAAATCGTCTAGGACCGATACGGAAAAAGTTTCCTCTTGGCGGTGGACTTAGAAAAATTTCCAGAGTTTTGTCGACGGAGTAGCACATCCGTCCATTATTTGCTAATAACTCGATAAATAATAATTGTAGCGAGTTTGGTGTTATGATATATATTGTTAGAAACCGTCTATATTACAGTGATATCACGTCGAAAATCGTCTAGGACCGATAGGGAAAAAGTTTCCTCTGGCGGTGGGACTTAGAAAAATTTTCGTCGAACGTCGACGGAGTAGCACATCCGTCCATTATTTGCTAATAACTCGATAAATAATATTGTAGCGAGTTTGGTGTTATGATATATATTGTTAGAAACCGTCTATATTACAGTGATATCACGTCGAAAATCGTCTAGGACCGATACGGAAAAAGTTTCCTCTTAGCGGTGGACTTAGAAAAATTTCCAGAGTTTGTCGACGAGTAGCACATCGTCCATTATTTGCTAATAACTCGATGAATAAAAATTGTAGCGAGTTTGGTGTTATGATATATATTGTTAGAACCGTCTATATTACAGTGATATCACGTCGAAAATCGTCTAGGACCGATAGGAAAAAGTTTCCTCTTGGCGGTGGGACTTAGAAAATTTTCGTCGAACGTCCGACGGAGTAGCACATCCGTCATTATTTGCTAATAACTCGAAGAATAATAATTGTAGCGAGTTTGGTGTTATGATATATATTGTTAGAAACCGTCTATATTACAGTGATATCACGTCGAAAATCGTCTAGGACCGATAGGGAAAAAGTTTCCTCTTGGCGGTGGGACTTAGAAAAATTTTCGTCGAACGTCCGACGGAGTAGCACATCCGTCCATTATTTGCTAATAACTCGATAAATAATAATTGTAGCGAGTTTGGTGTTATGATATATATTGTTAGAACCGTCTATATTACAGTGATATCACGTCGAAAATCGTCTAGGACCGATACGGAAAAAGTTTCCTCTTAGCGGTGGGACTTAGAAAAATTTCCAGAGTTTTGTCGACGGAGTAGCACATCCGTCATTATTTGCTAATACTCGATGAATAATAATTGTAGCGAGTTTGGTGTTATGATATATATTGTTAGAAACCGTCTATATTACAGTGATATCACGTCGAAAATCGTCTAGGACCGATAGGAAAAAGTTTCCTCTTGCGGTGGGACTTAGAAAAATTTTCGTCGAACGTCCGACGGAGTAGCACATCCGTCCATTATTTGCTAATAACTCGATAAATAATAATTGTAGCGAGTTTGGTGTTATGATATATATTGTTAGAAACCGTCTATATTACAGTGATATCACGTCGAAAATCGTCTAGGACCGATACGGAAAAAGTTTCTCTTAGCGGTGGGACTTAGAAAAATTCCAGAGTTTTGTCGACGAGTAGCACATCCGTCCATTATTTGCTAATAACTCGATAAATAATAATTGTAGCGAGTTTGGTGTTATGATATATATTGTTAGAAACCGTCTATATTACAGTGATATCACGTCGAAAATCGTCTAGGACCGATAGGGAAAAGTTTCCTCTTGGCGGTGGGACTTAGAAAAAATTTCCAGAGTTTTGTCGACGGAGTAGCACATCCGTCCATTATTTGCTAATAACTCGATAAATAATAATTGTAGCGAGTTTGGTGTTATGATACATATTGTTAGAAACCGTCTATATTACAGTGATATCACGTCGAAAATCGTCTAGGACCGATACGGAAAAAGTTTCTCTTAGCGGTGGGACTTAGAAAAATTTTCGTTTAGCGGTGGGACTTAGAAAAATTTTCGTCGAACGTCCGACGGAGTAGCACATCCGTCCATTATTTGCTAATAACTCGATAAATAATAATTGTAGCGAGTTTGGTGTTATGATATATATTGTTAGAAACCGTCTATATTACAGTGATATCACGTCGAAAATCGTCTAGGACCGATACGGAAAAAGTTTCCTCTTGGCGGTGGGACTTAGAAAAATTTTCGTCGAACGTCCGACGGAGTAGCACATCCGTCCATTATTTGCTAATAACTCGATAAATAATAATTGTAGCGAGTTTGGTGTTATGATATATATTGTTAGAAACCGTCTATATTACAGTGATATCACGTCGAAAATCGTCTAGGACCGATAGGGAAAAAGTTTCCTCTTGGCGGTGGGACTTAGAAAAATTTTCGTCGAACGTCCGACGGAGTAGCACATCCGTCCATTATTTGCTAATAACTCGATAAATAATAATTGTAGCGAGTTTGGTGTTATGATATATATTGTTAGAAACCGTCTATATTACAGTGATATCACGTCGAAAATCGTCTAGGACCGATAGGGAAAAAGTTTCCTCTTGGCGGTGGGACTTAGAAAAATTTCCAGAGTTTTGTCGACGGAGTAGCACATCCGTCCATTATTTGCTAATAACTCGATAAATAATAATTGTAGCGAGTTTGGTGTTATGATATATATTGTTAGAAACCGTCTATATTACAGTGATATCACGTCGAAAATCGTCTAGGACCGATAGGGAAAAAGTTTCCTCTTGGCGGTGGGACTTAGAAAAATTTTCGTCGAACGTCCGACGGAGTAGCACATCCGTCCATTATTTGCTAATAACTCGATAAATAATAATTGTAGCGAGTTTGGTGTTATGATATATATTGTTAGAAACCGTCTATATTACAGTGATATCACGTCGAAAATCGTCTAGGACCGATACGGAAAAAGTTTCCTCTTGGCGGTGGGACTTAGAAAAATTTTCGTCGAACGTCCGACGGAGTAGCACATCCGTCCATTATTTGCTAATAACTCGATAAATAATAATTGTAGCGAGTTTGGTGTTATGATATATATTGTTAGAAACCGTCTATATTACAGTGATATCACGTCGAAAATCGTCTAGGACCGATACGGAAAAAGTTTCCTCTTAGCGGTGGGACTTAGAAAATTTCCAGAGTTTTGTCGACGGAGTAGCACATCCGTCCATTATTTGCTAATAACTCGATAAATAATAATTGTAGCGAGTTTGGTGTTATGATATATATTGTTAGAAACCGTCTATATTACAGTGATATCACGTCGAAAATCGTCTAGGACCGATAGGGAAAAAGTTTCCTCTTGGCGGTGGGACTTAGAAAAATTTCGTCGAACGTCCGACGGAGTAGCACATCCGTCCATTATTTGCTAATAACTCGATAAATAATAATTGTAGCGAGTTTGGTGTTATGATATATATTGTTAGAAACCGTCTATATTACAGTGATATCACGTCGAAAATCGTCTAGGACCGATACGGAAAAAGTTTCCTCTTGGCGGTGGGACTTAGAAAAATTTTCGTCGAACGTCCGACGGAGTAGCACATCCGTCCATTATTTGCTAATAACTCGATAAATAATAATTGTAGCGAGTTTGGTGTTATGATATATATTGTTAGAAACCGTCTATATTACAGTGATATCACGTCGAAAATCGTCTAGGACCGATAGGGAAAAAGTTTCCTCTTGGCGGTGGGACTTAGAAAAATTTTCGTCGAACGTCCGACGGAGTAGCACATCCGTCCATTATTTGCTAATAACTCGATAAATAATAATTGTAGCGAGTTTGGTGTTATGATATATATTGTTAGAAACCGTCTATATTACAGTGATATCACGTCGAAAATCGTCTAGGACCGATAGGGAAAAAGTTTCCTCTTGGCGGTGGGACTTAGAAAATTTCCAGAGTTTTGTCGACGGAGTAGCACATCCGTCCATTATTTGCTAATAACTCGATAAATAATAATTGTAGCGAGTTTGGTGTTATGATATATATTGTTAGAAACCGTCTATATTACAGTGATATCACGTCGAAAATCGTCTAGGACCGATAGGGAAAAAGTTTCCTCTTGGCGGTGGGACTTAGAAAAATTTTCGTCGAACGTCCGACGGAGTAGCACATCCGTCCATTATTTGCTAATAACTCGATAAATAATAATTGTAGCGAGTTTGGTGTTATGATATATATTGTTAGAAACCGTCTATATTACAGTGATATCACGTCGAAAATCGTCTAGGACCGATACGGAAAAAGTTTCCTCTTGGCGGTGGGACTTAGAAAAATTTTCGTCGAACGTCCGACGGAGTAGCACATCCGTCCATTATTTGCTAATAACTCGATAAATAATAATTGTAGCGAGTTTGGTGTTATGATATATATTGTTAGAAACCGTCTATATTACAGTGATATCACGTCGAAAATCGTCTAGGACCGATACGGAAAAAGTTTCCTCTTAGCGGTGGGACTTAGAAAAATTTCCAGAGTTTTGTCGACGGAGTAGCACATCCGTCCATTATTTGCTAATAACTCGATAAATAATAATTGTAGCGAGTTTGGTGTTATGATATATATTGTTAGAAACCGTCTATATTACAGTGATATCACGTCGAAAATCGTCTAGGACCGATAGGGAAAAAGTTTCCTCTTGGCGGTGGGACTTAGAAAAATTTCAGAGTTTTGTCGACGGAGTAGCACATCCGTCCATTATTTGCTAATAACTCGATAAATAATAATTGTAGCGAGTTTGGTGTTATGATATATATTGTTAGAAACCGTCTATATTACAGTGATATCACGTCGAAAATCGTCTAGGACCGATAGGGAAAAAGTTTCCTCTTGGCGGTGGGACTTAGAAAAATTTTCGTCGAACGTCCGACGGAGTAGCACATCCGTCCATTATTTGCTAATAACTCGATAAATAATAATTGTAGCGAGTTTGGTGTTATGATATATATTGTTAGAAACCGTCTATATTACAGTGATATCACGTCGAAAATCGTCTAGGACCGATACGGAAAAAGTTTCCTCTTAGCGGTGGGACTTAGAAAAATTTCCAGAGTTTTGTCGACGGAGTAGCACATCCGTCCATTATTTGCTAATAACTCGATGAATAATAATTGTAGCGAGTTTGGTGTTATGATATATATTGTTAGAAACCGTCTATATTACAGTGATATCACGTCGAAAATCGTCTAGGACCGATAGGGAAAAAGTTTCCTCTTGGCGGTGGACTTAGAAAAATTTTCGTCGAACGTCCGACGGAGTAGCACATCCGTCCATTATTTGCTAATAACTCGAAGAATAATAATTGTAGCGAGTTTGGTGTTATGATATATATTGTTAGAAACCGTCTATATTACAGTGATATCACGTCGAAAATCGTCTAGGACCGATAGGGAAAAAGTTTCCTCTTGGCGGTGGGACTTAGAAAAATTTTCGTCGAACGTCCGACGGAGTAGCACATCCGTCCATTATTTGCTAATAACTCGATAAATAATAATTGTAGCGAGTTTGGTGTTATGATATATATTGTTAGAAACCGTCTATATTACAGTGATATCACGTCGAAAATCGTCTAGGACCGATACGGAAAAAGTTTCCTCTTAGCGGTGGGACTTAGAAAAATTTCCAGAGTTTTGTCGACGGAGTAGCACATCCGTCCATTATTTGCTAATAACTCGATGAATAATAATTGTAGCGAGTTTGGTGTTATGATATATATTGTTAGAAACCGTCTATATTACAGTGATATCACGTCGAAAATCGTCTAGGACCGATAGGGAAAAAGTTTCCTCTTGGCGGTGGGACTTAGAAAAATTTCGTCGAACGTCCGACGGAGTAGCACATCCGTCCATTATTTGCTAATAACTCGATAAATAATAATTGTAGCGAGTTTGGTGTTATGATATATATTGTTAGAAACCGTCTATATTACAGTGATATCACGTCGAAAATCGTCTAGGACCGATACGGAAAAAGTTTCCTCTTAGCGGTGGGACTTAGAAAAATTTCCAGAGTTTTGTCGACGGAGTAGCACATCCGTCCATTATTTGCTAATAACTCGATAAATAATAATTGTAGCGAGTTTGGTGTTATGATATATATTGTTAGAAACCGTCTATATTACAGTGATATCACGTCGAAAATCGTCTAGGACCGATACGGAAAAAGTTTCCTCTTGGCGGTGGGACTTAGAAAAATTTCCAGAGTTTTGTCGACGGAGTAGCACATCCGTCCATTATTTGCTAATAACTCGATAAATAATAATTGTAGCGAGTTTGGTGTTATGATATATATTGTTAGAAACCGTCTATATTACAGTGATATCACGTCGAAAATCGTCTAGGACCGATAGGGAAAAAGTTTCCTCTTGCGGTGGGACTTAGAAAAATTTTCGTCGAACGTCCGACGGAGTAGCACATCCGTCCATTATTTGCTAATAACTCGATAAATAATAATTGTAGCGAGTTTGGTGTTATGATATATATTGTTAGAAACCGTCTATATTACAGTGATATCACGTCGAAAATCGTCTAGGACCGATACGGAAAAAGTTTCCTCTTAGCGGTGGGACTTAGAAAAATTTCCAGAGTTTTGTCGACGGAGTAGCACATCCGTCCATTATTTGCTAATAACTCGATAAATAATAATTGTAGCGAGTTTGGTGTTATGATACATATTGTTAGAAACCGTCTATATTACAGTGATATCACGTCGAAAATCGTCTAGGACCGATACGGAAAAAGTTTCCTCTTAGCGGTGGGACTTAGAAAAATTTTCGTCGAACGTCCGACGGAGTAGCACATCCGTCCATTATTTGCTAATAACTCGATAAATAATAATTGTAGCGAGTTTGGTGTTATGATATATATTGTTAGAAACCGTCTATATTACAGTGATATCACGTCGAAAATCGTCTAGGACCGATACGGAAAAAGTTTCCTCTTGGCGGTGGGACTTAGAAAAATTTCCAGAGTTTTGTCGACGGAGTAGCACATCCGTCCATTATTTGCTAATAACTCGATAAATAATAATTGTAGCGAGTTTGGTGTTATGATATATATTGTTAGAAACCGTCTATATTACAGTGATATCACGTCGAAAATCGTCTAGGACCGATAGGGAAAAAGTTTCCTCTTGGCGGTGGGACTTAGAAAAATTTTCGTCGAACGTCCGACGGAGTAGCACATCCGTCCATTATTTGCTAATAACTCGATAAATAATAATTGTAGCGAGTTTGGTGTTATGATATATATTGTTAGAAACCGTCTATATTACAGTGATATCACGTCGAAAATCGTCTAGGACCGATACGGAAAAAGTTTCCTCTTAGCGGTGGGACTTAGAAAAATTTTCGTCGAACGTCCGACGGAGTAGCACATCCGTCCATTATTTGCTAATAACTCGATAAATAATAATTGTAGCGAGTTTGGTGTTATGATATATATTGTTAGAAACCGTCTATATTACAGTGATATCACGTCGAAAATCGTCTAGGACCGATACGGAAAAAGTTTCCTCTTAGCGGTGGGACTTAGAAAAATTTCCAGAGTTTTGTCGACGGAGTAGCACATCCGTCCATTATTTGCTAATAACTCGATAAATAATAATTGTAGCGAGTTTGGTGTTATGATATATATTGTTAGAAACCGTCTATATTACAGTGATATCACGTCGAAAATCGTCTAGGACCGATAGGGAAAAAGTTTCCTCTTGGCGGTGGGACTTAGAAAAATTTTCGTCGAACGTCCGACGGAGTAGCACATCCGTCCATTATTTGCTAATAACTCGATAAATAATAATTGTAGCGAGTTTGGTGTTATGATATATATTGTTAGAAACCGTCTATATTACAGTGATATCACGTCGAAAATCGTCTAGGACCGATACGGAAAAAGTTTCCTCTTGGCGGTGGGACTTAGAAAAATTTCGTCGAAAGTCCGACGGAGTAGCACATCCGTCCATTATTTGCTAATAACTCGATAAATAATAATTGTAGCGAGTTTGGTGTTATGATATATATTGTTAGAAACCGTCTATATTACAGTGATATCACGTCGAAAATCGTCTAGGACCGATACGGAAAAGTTTCCTCTTGGCGGTGGGACTTAGAAAAATTTCCAGAGTTTGTCGACGGAGTAGCACATCCGTCCATTATTTGCTAATAACTCGATAAATAATAATTGTAGCGAGTTTGGTGTTATGATATATATTGTTAGAAACCGTCTATATTACAGTGATATCACGTCGAAAATCGTCTAGGACCGATAGGGAAAAAGTTTCCTCTTGGCGGTGGGACTTAGAAAAATTTTCGTCGAACGTCCGACGGAGTAGCACATCCGTCCATTATTTGCTAATAACTCGATAAATAATAATTGTAGCGAGTTTGGTGTTATGATATATATTGTTAGAAACCGTCTATATTACAGTGATATCACGTCGAAAATCGTCTAGGACCGATACGGAAAAAGTTTCCTCTTAGCGGTGGGACTTAGAAAAATTTCCAGAGTTTTGTCGACGGAGTAGCACATCCGTCCATTATTTGCTAATAACTCGATGAATAATAATTGTAGCGAGTTTGGTGTTATGATATATATTGTTAGAAACCGTCTATATTACAGTGATATCACGTCGAAAATCGTCTAGGACCGATAGGGAAAAAGTTTCCTCTTGGCGGTGGGACTTAGAAAAATTTTCGTCGAACGTCCGACGGAGTAGCACATCCGTCCATTATTTGCTAATAACTCGAAGAATAATAATTGTAGCGAGTTTGGTGTTATGATATATATTGTTAGAAACCGTCTATATTACAGTGTTATCACGTCGAAAATCGTCTAGGACCGATAGGAAAAAAGTTTCCTCTTGGCGGTGGGACTTAGAAAAATTTTCGTCGAACGTCCGACGGAGTAGCACATCCGTCCATTATTTGCTAATAACTCGATAAATAATAATTGTAGCGAGTTTGGTGTTATGATATATATTGTTAGAAACCGTCTATATTACAGTGATATCACGTCGAAAATCGTCTAGGACCGATACGGAAAAGTTTCCTCTTAGCGGTGGGACTTAGAAAAATTTCCAGAGTTTTGTCGACGGAGTAGCACATCCGTCCATTATTTGCTAATAACTCGATGAATAATAATTGTAGGCGAGTTTGGTGTTATGATATATATTGTTAGAAACTCGTCTATATTACAGTGATATCACGTCGAAAGTCGTCTAGGACCGATAGGGAAAAAGTTTCCTCTTGGCGGTGGGTACTTAGAAAAATTTTCGTCGAACGTCCGACGGAGTAGCACATCCGTCCATTATTGCTAATAACTCGATAAATAATAATTGTAGCGAG
>NW_027489810.1:0-24388 GCF_050948215.1 Halictus rubicundus | reverse complement strand
ATAATATTACTAGAATATAGAAGAATATACCAGAATGTACCATAATATTACTAGAATATAGAAGAATATACGAGAATATTACCTGAATATACTAGAATATAGCAGAATATGCCAAAATATACCATAATATTACTAGAAAATAGAAGAATATACGAGAATATACCTGAAGATACTAGAATATAGCAGGAATATACCAGAATATTACCAGAATATACCAGAATATACTTGAATATACCATAATATTACTCGAATATAAAAGAATATACCAGAATATACCATAATATTACTAGAATATAGAAGAATATACCAGAATATACCATAATATTACTACAATATAGAAGAATATACCAGAATATACCATAATATTACTAAGAATATAGAAGAATATACCAGAATATACCATAATATTACTAGAATATAGAAGAATATACGAGAATATACCAGAATATACTAGAATATAGCAGAATATACTAGAATATAGCAGAATATACCAGAATATACCAGAATATTCCAGAATATAACATAATATTACTAGAATATAGAAGAATATACGAGAATATACCTGAATATACTAGAATATAGCAGAATATACCATAATATTTACTAGAATATAGAAGAATATACCAGAATATACCATAATATTATTAGAATATAGAAGAATATACCAGAATATACCATAATATTACTAGAATATAGAAGAATATACCAGAATATACCTGAATATACCTGAATATACTAGAATATAGCAGAATATACCAGAATATACTTGAATATACCAGAATATACCATAATATTACTCGAATATAGAAGAATATACGAGAATATACGATAATATTACTAGAATATAGGAGAATATACCATAATATTACAAGAATATAGAAGAATATTCGAGAATATACTAGAATATAGCAGAATATACCAGAATATACTTGAATATACTAGAATATACCATAATATTACTTGAATATGGAAGAATATACGAGAATATACAATAATATTACTAGAATATAGAAGAATATACCAGAATATACCATAATATTACTAGAATATAGAAGAATATACCAGAATATACCTGAATATACTAGAATATACTAGAATATACCAGAATATACCATAATATTACTCGAATATAGAAGAATATACGAGAATTTACGATAATATTACTAGAATATAGGAGAATATACCAGAATATACCAGAATATACCAGAATATACCATAATATACCATAATATTACTCGAATATAGAAGAATATACGAGAATATACCATAATATTACTAGAATATAGAAGAATATACCAGAATATACTAGAATATAGCAGAATATACCAGAATATACTTGAATATTCCAGAATATACCATAATATTACTCGAATATGGAAGAATATACGAGAATATACCATAATATTACTAGAATATAGAAGAATATACCAGAATAAACCATAATATAATTAGAATTTAGAAGAATATACCAGAATATACCATAATATTACTAGAATATAGAAGAATATACCAGAATATACCTGAATATACCTGAATATACTAGAATATAGCAGAACATACCAGAATATACTTGAATATACCAGAATATACCATAATATTACTCGAATATAGAAGAATATACGAGAATATACGATAAATATTACTAGAATATAGGAGAATATACCATAATATTACTAGAATATAGAAGAATATTCGAGAATATACTAGAATATAGGCAGAATATACCAGAATATACTTGAATATACCAGAATATACCATAATATTACTTGAATATGGAAGAATATACGAGAATATACCATAATATTACTAGAATATAGAAGAATTATACCAGAATATACTAGAATATAGCAGAATATACCAGAATATACTTGAATATTCCAGGAATATACCATAATATTACTCGAATATGGAAGAATATACGAGAATATACCATAATATTACTAGGAATATAGAAGAATATACCAGAATAAACCATAATATTATTAGAATTTAGAAGAATATACCAGAATATACCATAAATATTACTAGAATATAGAAGAATATACCAGAATATACCTGAATATACCTGAATATACTAGAATATAGCAGAATATACCAGAATATACTTGAATATACCAGAATATACCATAATATTACTCGAATATAGAAGAATATACGAGAATATACGATAATATTACTAGAATATAGGAGGAATATACCATAATATTACTAGAATATAGAAGAATATACCAGAATAAACCATAATATTATTAGAATTTAGAAGAATATACCAGAATATACCATAATATTACTAGAATATAGAAGAATATACCAGAATATACCTGAATATACCTGAATATACTAGAATATAGCAGAATATACCAGAATATACTTGAATATACCAGAATATACCATAATATTACTCGAATATAGAAGAATATACGAGAAATATACGATAATATTACTAGAATATAGGAGAATATACCATAATATTACTAGAATATAGAAGAATATTCGGGAATATACTAGAATATAGCAGAATATACCAGAATATACTTGAATATACCAGAATATACCATAATATTACTTGAATATGGAAGAATATACGAGAATATACCATAATATTACTAGAATATAGAAGAATATACCAGAATATTACGATAATATTACTAGAATATAGGAGAATATACCATAATATTACTAGGAATATAGAAGAATATTCGAGAATATACTAGAATATAGCAGAATATACCAGAATATACTTGAATATACTAGAATATACCATAATATTACGTGAATATGGAAGAATATACGAGAATATACCATAATATTACTAGAATATAGAAGAATATACCAGAATATACCATATATATTACTAGAATATAGAAGAATATACGAGAATATACCTGAATATACTAGAATATAGCAGAATATGCCAAAATATACCATAATATTACTAGAAAATAGAAGAATATACGAGAATATACGAGAATATACTTGAATATACCAGAATATACCATAATATTACTCGATATAGAAGAAGATACCAGAATATACCATAAATATTACTAGAATATAGAAGAATATACCAGAATATACCATAATATTACTACAATATAGAAGAATATACCAGAATATACCATAATATTACTAGAATATAGAAGAATATACCAGAATATACCATAATATTACTCGAATATAGAAGAATATATGAGAATATACGATAATATTACTAGAATATAGGAGAATATACCATAACATTACTAGAATATAGAAGAATATCCGAGAATATACTAGAATATAGCAGAATATACCAGAATATACTTGAATATACCAGAATATACCATAATATTACTCGAATATGGAAGAATATACGAGAATATACCATAAATATATTACTAGAATATAGAAGAATATACCAGAATATACTAGAATATAGCAGAATATACCAGAATATACTTGAATATTCCCAGAATATACCATAATATTACTCGAATATGGAAGAATATACGAGAAATATACCATAATATTACTAGAATATAGAAGAATATACCAGAATAAACCATAATATTATTAGAATTTAGAAGAATATACCAGAATATACCATAATATTACTAGAATATAGAAGAATATACCAGAATATACCTGAATATACCTGAATATACTAGAATATAGCAGAACATACCAGAATATACTTGAATATACCAGAATATACCATAATATTACTCGAATATAGAAGAATATACGAGAATATACGATAATATTACTAGAATATAGGAGAATATACCATAATATTACTAGAATATAGAAGAATATTCGAGAATATACTAGAATATAGCAGAAATATACCAGAATATACTTGAATATACCAGAATATACCATAATATTACTTGAATATGGAAGAATATACGAGAATATACCATAATATTACTAGAATATAGAAGAATATACCAGAATATACTAGAATATAGCAGAATATACCAGAATATACTTGAATATTCCAGAATATACCATAATATTACTCGAATATGGAAAGAATATACGAGAATATACCATAATATTACTAGAATATAGAAGAATATACCAGAATAAAACCATATATTATTAGAATTTAGAAGAATATACCAGAATATACCATAATATTACTAGAATATAGAAGAATATACCAGAATATACCTGAATATACCTGAATATACTAGAATATAGCAGAATATACCAGAATATACTTGAATATACCAGAATATACCATAATATTACTCGAATATAGAAGAATATACGAGAATATACGATAATATTACTAGAATATAGGAGAATATACCATAATATTTACTAGAATATAGAAGAATATTCGGGAATATACTAGAATATAGCAGAATATACCAGAATATACTTGAATATACCAGAATATACCATAATATTACTTGAATATGGAAGAATATACGAGAATTATACCATAATATTACTAGAATATAGAAGAATATACCAGAATATACCATAATATTACTAGAATATAGAAGAATATACCAGAATATACCATAATATTACTTACAATATAGAAGAATATACCAGAATATACCATAATATTACTAGAATATAGAAGAATATAAATGAATATACCTGAAATATACCTGAATATACTAGAATATAGCAGAATATACCAGAATATACTTGAATATACCAGAATATACCATAATATTACTCGAATATAGAAGAATATACGAGAAATATACGATAATATTACTAGGAATATAGGAGAATATACCATAATATTACTAGAATATAGAAGAATATTCGAGAATATACTAGAATATAGCAGAATATACCAGAATATACTTGAATATACTTAGAATATACCATAATATTACGTGAATATGGAAGAATATACGAGAATATACCATAATATTACTAGAATATAGAAGAATATACCAGAATATACCATAATATTACTAGAATATAGAAGAATATACGAGAATATACCTGAATATACTAGAATATAGCAAGAATATGCCAAAATATACCATAATATTACTAGAAAATAGAAGAATATACGAGAATATACCAGAATATACTTGAATATACCAGAATATACCATAATATTTACTCGAATATAGAAGAAGATACCAGAATATACCCATAATATTACTAGAATATAGAAGAATATACCAGAATATACCATAATATTACTACAATATAGAAGAATATACCAGAATATACCATAATATTACTAGAATATAGAAGAATATACCAGAATATACCATAATATTACTCGAATATAGAAGAATATATGAGAATATACGATAATATTACTAGAATATAGGAGAATATACCATAACATTACTAGAATATAGAAGAATATCCGAGGAATATACTAGAATATAAGCAGAATATACCAGAATATACTTGAATATACCAGAATATACCATAATATTACTCGAATATGGAAGAATATTACGAGAATATACCATAATATTACTAGAATATAGAAGAATATACCAGAATAAACCATATAATTACTAGAATATAGAAGAATATACCAGAATATACCTGAATATACTAGAATATACTAGGAATATACCAGAATATACCATAATATTACTCGAATATAGAAGAATATACGAGAATTTACGATAATATTACTAGAATATAGGAGAATATACCAGAATATACCAGAATATACCAGAATATACCATAATATACCATAATATTACTCGAATATAGAAGAATATACGAGAATATACCATAATATTACTAGAATATAGAAGAATATACCAGAATATACTAGAATATAGCAGAATATACCAGAATATACTTGAATATTCCAGAATATACCATAATATTACTCGAATATGGAAGAATATACGAGAATATACCCATAATATTACTAGAATATAGAAGAATATACCAGAATAAACCATATATAAATTAGAATTTAGAAGAATATACCAGAATATACCATAATATTACTAGAATATAGAAGAATATACCAGGAAATATACCTGAATATACCTGAATATACTAGAATATAGCAGAACATACCAGAATATACTTGAATATACCAGAATATACCATAATATTACTCGAATATAGAAGAATATACGAGAATATACGATAATATTACTAGAATATAGGAGAATATACCATAATATTACTAGAATATAGAAAGAATATTCGAGAATATACTAGAATATAGCAGAATATACCAGAATATACTTGAATATACCAGAAATATACCCATAATATTACTTGAATATGGAAGAATATACGAGAATATACCATAATATTACTAGAATATAGAAGAATATACCAGAATATACTAGAATATAGCAGAATATACCAGAATATACTTGAATATTCCAGAATATTACCATAATATTACTCGAATATGGAAGAATATACGAGAATATACCATAATATTACTAGAATATAGAAGAATATACCAGAATAAACCATAATATTATTAGAATTTAGAAGAATATACCAGAATATACCATAATATTACTAGAATATAGAAGAATATACCAGAATATACCTGAATATACCTGAATATACTAGAATATAGCAGAATATACCAGAATATACTTGAATATACCAGAATATACCATAATATTACTCGAATATAGAAGAATATACGAGAATATACGATAATATTACTAGAATATAGGAGAATATACCATAATATTACTAGAATATAGAAGAATATACCAGAATAAACCATAATATTATTAGAATTTAGAAGAATATACCAGAATATACCATAATATTACTAGAATATAGAAGAATATACCAGAATATACCTGAATATACCTGAATATACTAGAATATAGCAGAATATACCAGAATATACTTGAATATACCAGAATATACCATAATATTACTCGAATATAGAAGGAATATACGAGAATATACGATAATATTTACTAGAATATAGGAGAATATACCATAATATTACTAGGAATATAGAAGAATATTCGGGAATATACTAGAATATAGCAGAATATACCAGAATATACTTGAATATACCAGAATATACCATAATATTACTTGAATATGGAAGGAATATACGAGAATATACCATAATATTACTAGAATATAGAAGAATATACCAGAATATACGATAATATTACTAGAATATAGGAGAATATACCATAATATTATCTGAATATAGAAGAATATTCGAGAATATACTAGAATATAGCAGAATATACCAGAATATACTTGAATATACTAGAATATACCATAATATTACGTGAAATATGGAAGAATATAACGAGAATATACCATAATATTACTAGAATATAGAAGAATATACCAGAATATACCATAATATTACTAGAATATAGAAGAATATACGAGAATATACCTGAATATACTAGAATATAGCAGAATATGCCAAAATATACCATAATATTACTAAGAAAATAGAGAATATACGAGAATATACGAGAATATACTTGAATATACCAGAATATACCATAATATTACTCGAATATAGAAGAAGATACCAGAATATACCATAATATTACTAGAATATAGAAGAAATATACCAGAATATACCATAATATTACTACAATATAGAAGAATATACCAGAAATATACCATAATATTACTAGAATATAGAAGAATATACCAGAATATACCATAATATTACTCGAATATAGAAGAATATATGAGAATATACGATAATATTACTAGAATATAGGAGAATATACCATAACATTACTAGAATATAGAAGAATATCCGAGAATATACTAGAATATAGCAGAATATACCAGAATATACTTGAATATACCAGATATTACCATAATATTACTCGAATATGGAAGAATATACGAGAATATACCATAATATTACTAGAATATAGAAGAATATACCAGAATATACTAGAATATAGCAGAATATACCAGAATATACTTGGAATATCCAGAATATACCATAATATTACTCGAATATGGAAGAATATACGAGAATATACCATAATATTACTAGAATATAGAAGAATATACCAGAATAAACCATAATATTATTAGAATTTAGAAGAATATACCAGAATATACCATAATATTACTAGAATATAGAAGAAATATACCAGAATATACCTGAATATACCTGAATATACTAGAATATAGCAGAACATACCAGAATATACTTGAATATACCAGAATATACCATAATATTACTCGAATATAGAAGAATATACGAGGAATATACGATAATATTACTAGAATATAGGAGAATATACCATAATATTACTAGAATATAGAAGAATATTCGAGAATATACTAGAATATAGCAGAATATACCAGAATATACTTGAATATACCAGAATATACCATAATATTACTTGAATATGGAAGAATATACGAGAAATATACCATAATATTACTAGAATATAGAAGAATATACCAGAATATACTAGGAATATAGCAGAATATACCAGAATATACCTTGGAATATTCCAGAATATACCATAATATTACTCGAATATGGAAGAATATACGAGAAATATACCCATAATATTACTAGAATATAGAAGAATATACCAGAATAAACCATAATATTATTAGAATTTAGAAGAATATACCAGAATATACCATAATATTACTAGAATATAGAAGAATATTACCAGAATATACCTGAATATACCTGAATATACTAGAATATAGCAGAATATACCAGAATATACTTGAATATACCAGAATATACCATAATATTACTCCGAATATAGAAGAATATACGAGAAATACGATAATATTACTAGAATATAGGAGAATATACCCATAATATTACTAGAATATAGAAGAATATTTCGGGAATATACTAGAATATAGCAGAATATACCAGAATATACTTGAATATACCAGAATATACCATAATATTACTTGAATATGGAAGAATATACGAGAATATACCATAATATTACTAGAATATAGAAGAATATACCAGAATATACCATAATATTACTAGATTATAGAAGAATATACCAGAATATACCATAATATTACTACAATATAGAAGAATATACCAGAATATACCATAATATTACTAGAATATAGAAGAATATAAAATGAATATACCTGAATATACCTGAATATACTAGAATATAGCAGAATATACCAGAATATACTTGAATATACCAGAATATACCATAATATTACTCGAATATAGAAGAATATACGAGAATATACGATAATATTACTAGAATATAGGAGAATATACCATAATATTACTAGAATATAGAAGAATAATCGAGGAATATACTAGAATATAGCAGAATATACCAGAATATACTTGAATATACTAGAAATATACCATAATATTACGTGAATATGGAAGAATATACGAGGAATATACCATAATATTACTAGAATATAGAAGAATATACCAGAATATACCATAATATTACTAGAATATAGAAGAATATACGAGAATATACCTGAATATACTAGAATATAGCAGAATATGGCCAAAATATACCATAATATTACTAGAAAATAGAAGAAATATACGAGAATATACCAGAATATACTTGAATATACCAGAATATACCCATAATATTACTCGAATATAGAAGAAGATACCAGAATATTACCAATAATATTACTAGAATATAGAGAATATACCAGAATATACCATAAATCTTACTACAATATAGAAGAATATACCAGAATATACCATAAATATTACTAGAATATAGAAGAATATACCAGAATATACCATAATATTACTCGAATATAGAAGAATATATGAGAATATACGATAATATTACTAGAATATAGGAGAATTTACCATAACATTACTAGAATATAGAAGAATATCGAGAATATACTAGAATATAGCAGAATATACCAGAATATACTTGAATATACCAGAATATACCATAATATTACTCGAAATATGGAAGAATATACGAGAATATACCATAAATATTACTAGAATATAGAAGAATATACCAGAATAAAACCATAATATTACTAGAATATAGAAGAATATACCAGAATATACCATAATATTTCTAGAATATAGAAGAATATACGAGAATATACCATAATATTACTAGAATATAGAAGAATATACCAGAATATACCATAATATTACTAGAATAAGAAGAATATACCAGAATATACCATAATATTACTCGAATATAGAAGTATATACGAGAATATACCAGAATATACCTGAATACAACTAGAATATAGCAGAATATACCAGAATATTACTTGAATATACCAGAATATACCATAATATTACTCGAATATAGAAGAATATATGAGAATATACGGATAATATTACTAGAATATAGGAGAATATACCATAAACATTACTATAATATAGATGAATGTTCACGAATATACTAGAATATAGCAGAATATACCAGAATATACTTGAATATACCAGAATATACCATAATATTACTAGAATATGGAAGATTATACAAGAATATACCATAAATATTACTAGAATATAGAAGAATATACCAGAATATACCATAATATTACTAGAATATAGAAGAATATACGAGAATTATACCAGAATATACTAGAATATAGCAGAATATACTAGAATATAGCAGAATATACCAGAATATACCAGAATATTCCAGAATATAACATAATATTACTAGAATATAGAAGAATATACGAGAATATTACCTGAAATTACTAGAATATAGCAGAATATACCATAATATTACTAGAATATAGAAGAAATATACCAGAATATACCATAATATTATTAGAATATAGAAGAATATAACCAGAATATAATACCAGAATATACTTGAATATACCAGAATATACCATAATATTACTCGAATATAGAAGAATATACGAGAATATACGATAATATTACTAGAATATAGGAGAATATACCATAATATTACAAGAATATAGAAGAATATTCGAGAATATACTAGAATATAGCAGAATATACCAGAATATACTTGAATATACTAGAATATACCATAATATTACTTGAATATGGAAGAATATACGAGAATATACAATAATATTACTAGAATATAGAAGAATATACCAGAATATACCATAATATTACTAGAATATAGAAGAATATGCCAGAATATACCTGAATATACTAGAATATAGCAGAATATACCATAATATTACTAGAATATAGAAGAATATACCAGAATATACCATAATATTATTAGAATATAGAAGAATATACCAGAATATACCATAATATTACTAGAATATAGGAGAATATACCAGAATATACCTGAATATACCTGAATATACTAGAATATAGCAGAATATACCAGAATATACCATAATATTACTCGAATATAGAAGAATATACGAGAATATACGATAATATTACTAGAATATAGGAGAATATACCATAATATTACAAGAATATAGAAGAATATTCGAGAATATACTAGAATATAGCAGAATATACCAGAATATACTTGAATATACTAGAATATACCATAATATTACTTGAATATGGAAGAATATACGAGAATATACAATAATATTACTAGAATATAGAAGAATATACCAGAATATACCATAATATTACTAGAATATAGAAGAATATACCAGAATATACCTGAATATACTAGAATATACTAGAATATACCAGAATATACCATAATATTACTCGAATATAGAAGAATATACGAGAATTTACGATAATATTACTAGAATATAGGAGAATATACCAGAATATACCAGAATATACCAGAATATACCATAATATACCATAATATTACTCGAATATAGAAGAATATACGAGAATATACGATAATATTACTAGAATATAGAAGAATATACCATAATATTACTAGAACATAGAAGAATATTCGAGAATATACTAGAATATAGCAGAATATACCAGAATATACTTGAATATACCAGAATATACCATAATATTACTCGAATATAGAAGAATATACGAGAATATACGATAATATTACTAGAATATAGGAGAATATACCATAATATTACTAGAATATAGAAGAATATTCGGGAATATACTAGAATATAGCAGAATATACCAGAATATACTTGAATATACCAGAATATACCATAATATTACTTGAATATGGAAGAATATACGAGAATATACCATAATATTACTAGAATATAGAAGAATATACCAGAATATACCATAATATTACTAGAATATAGAAGAATATACCAGAATATACCATAATATTACTACAATATAGAAGAATATACCAGAATATACCATAATATTACTAGAATATAGAAGAATATAAATGAATATACCTGAATATACCTGAATATACTAGAATATAGCAGAATATACCAGAATATACTTGAATATACTAGAATATACCATAATATTACGTGAATATGGAAGAATATACGAGAATATACCATAATATTACTAGAATATACAAGAATATACCAGAATATACCATAATATTACTAGAATATAGAAGAATATACGAGAATATACCTGAATATACTAGAATATAGCAGAATATGCCAAAATATACCATAATATTACTAGAAAATAGAAGAATATACGAGAATATACCAGAATATACTTGAATATACCAGAATATACCATAATATTACTCGAATATAGAAGAAGATACCAGAATATACCATAATATTACTAGAATATAGAAGAATATACCAGAATATACCATAATATTACTACAATATAGAAGAATATACCAGAATATACCATAATATTACTAGAATATAGAAGAATATACCAGAATATACCATAATATTACTCGAATATAGAAGAATATATGAGAATATACGATAATATTACTAGAATATAGGAGAATATACCATAACATTACTAGAATATAGAAGAATATCCGAGAATATACTAGAATATAGCAGAATATACCAGAATATACTTGAATATACCAGAATATACCATAATATTACTCGAATATGGAAGAATATACGAGAATATACCATAATATTACTAGAATATAGAAGAATATACCAGAATATACCATAATATTACTAGAATATAGAAGAATATACCAGAATATACCATAATATTTCTAGAATATAGAAGAATATACGAGAATATACCATAATATTACTAGAATATAGAAGAATATACCAGAATATACCATAATATTACTAGAATATAGAAGAATATACCAGAATATACCATAATATTACTCGAATATAGAAGTATATACGAGAATATACCAGAATATACCTGAATACACTAGAATATAGCAGAATATACCAGAATATACTTGAATATACCAGAATATACCATAATATTACTCGAATATAGAAGAATATATGAGAATATACGATAATATTACTAGAATATAGGAGAATATACCATAACATTACTATAATATAGATGAATATTCACGAATATACTAGAATATAGCAGAATATACCAGAATATACTTGAATATACCAGAATATACCATAATATTACTAGAATATGGAAGATTATACAAGAATATACCATAATATTACTAGAATATAGAAGAATATACCAGAATATACCATAATATTACTAGAATATAGAAGAATATACGAGAATATACCAGAATATACTAGAATATAGCAGAATATACTAGAATATAGCAGAATATACCAGAATATACCAGAATATTCCAGAATATAACATAATATTACTAGAATATAGAAGAATATACGAGAATATACCTGAATATACTAGAATATAGCAGAATATACCATAATACTACTAGAATATAGAAGAATATACCAGAATATACCATAATATTATTAGAATATAGAAGAATATACCAGAATATACCATAATATTACTAGAATATAGAAGAATATACCAGAATATACCTGAATATACCTGAATATACTAGAATATAGCAGAATATACCAGAATATACTTGAATATACCAGAATATACCATAATATTACTCGAATATAGAAGAATATACGAGAATATACGATAATATTACTAGAATATAGGAGAATATACCATAATATTACAAGAATATAGAAGAATATTCGAGAATATACTAGAATATAGCAGAATATACCAGAATATACTTGAATATACTAGAATATACCATAATATTACTTGAATATGGAAGAATATACGAGAATATACAATAATATTACTAGAATATAGAAGAATATACCAGAATATACCATAATATTACTAGAATATAGAAGAATATACCAGAATATACCTGAATATACTAGAATATACTAGAATATACCAGAATATACCATAATATTACTCGAATATAGAAGAATATACGAGAATTTACGATAATATTACTAGAATATAGGAGAATATACCAGAATATACCAGAATATACCAGAATATACCATAATATACCATAATATTACTCGAATATAGAAGAATATACGAGAATATACCATAATATTACTAGAATATAGAAGAATATACCAGAATATACTAGAATATAGCAGAATATACCAGAATATACTTGAATATTCCAGAATATACCATAATATTACTCGAATATGGAAGAATATACGAGAATATACCATAATATTACTAGAATATAGAAGAATATACCAGAATATACCATAATATTACTAGAATATAGAAGAATATACCAGAATATACCATAATATTTCTAGAATATAGAAGAATATACGAGAATATACCATAATATTACTAGAATATAGAAGAATATACCAGAATATACCATAATATTACTAGAATATAGAAGAATATACCATAATATACCATAATATTACTAGAATATAGAAGAATATACCAGAATATACCTGAATATACCTGAATATACTAGAATATAGCAGAATATACCAGAATATACTTGAATATACCAGAATATACCATAATATTACTCGAATATAGAAGAATATACGAGAATATACGATAATATTACTAGAATATAGGAGAATATACCATAATATTACAAGAATATAGAAGAATATTCGAGAATATACTAGAATATAGCAGAATATACCAGAATATACTTGAATGTACTAGAATATACCATAATATTACTTGAATATGGAAGAATATACGAGAATATACCATAATATTACTAGAATATAGAAGAATATACCAGAATATACCATAATATTACTAGAATATAGAAGAATATACGAGAATATACCTGAATATACTAGAATATAGCAGAATATACCATAATATTACTAGAATATAGAAGAATATACCAGAATATACCATAATATTATTAGAATATAGAAGAATATACCAGAATATACCATAATATTACTAGAATATAGAAGAATATACCAGAATATACCTGAATATACCTGAATATACTAGAATATAGCAGAATATACCAGAATATACCATAATATTACTCGAATATAGAAGAATATACGAGAATATACGATAATATTACTAGAATATAGGAGAATATACCATAATATTACAAGAATATAGAAGAATATTCGAGAATATACTAGAATATAGCAGAATATACCAGAATATACTTGAATATACTAGAATATACCATAATATTACTTGAATATGGAAGAATATACGAGAATATACAATAATATTACTAGAATATAGAAGAATATACCAGAATATACCATAATATTACTAGAATATAGAAGAATATACCAGAATATACCTGAATATACTAGAATATACTAGAATATACCAGAATATACCATAATATTACTCGAATATAGAAGAATATACGAGAATTTACGATAATATTACTAGAATATAGGAGAATATACCAGAATATACCAGAATATACCAGAATATACCATAATATACCATAATATTACTCGAATATAGAAGAATATACGAGAATATACGATAATATTACTAGAATATAGAAGAATATACCATAATATTACTAGATAATAGAAGAATATTCGAGAATATACTAGAATATAGCAGAATATACCAGAATATACTTGAATATACCAGAATATACCATAATATTACTTGAATATGGAAGAATATACGAGAATATACCATAATATTACTAGAATATAGAAGAATATACCAGAATATACTAGAATATAGCAGAATATACCAGAATATACTTGAATATACCAGAATATACCATAATATTACTCGAATATAGAAGAATATACGAGAATATACGATAATATTACTAGAATATAGGAGAATATACCATAATATTACTAGAATATAGAAGAATATACCAGAATATACCATAATATTACTAGAATATAGAAGAATATACGAGAATATACCTGAATATACTAGAATATAGCAGAATATGCCAAAATATACCATAATATTACTAGAAAATAGACCATAATATTACTCGAATATGGAAGAATATACGAGAATATACCATAATATTACTAGAATATAGAAGAATATACCAGAATAAACCATAATATTATTAGAATTTAGAAGAATATACCAGAATATACCATAATATTACTAGAATATAGAAGAATATACCAGAATATACCATAATATTACTAGAATATAGAAGAATATACGAGAATATACCTGAATATACTAGAATATAGCAGTATATGCCAAAATATACCATAATATTACTAGAAAATAGAAGAATATACGAGAATATACCTGAATATACTAGAATATAGCAGAATATACCAGAATATACCAGAATATACCAGAATATACTTGAATATACCAGAATATACCATAATATTACTCGAATATAGAAGAATATACCAGAATATACCATAATATTACTAGAATATAGAAGAATATCCGAGAATATACTAGAATATAGCAGAATATACCAGAATATACTTGAATATACCAGAATATACCATAATATTACTAGAATATGGAAGATTATACAAGAATATACCATAATATTACTAGAATATAGAAGAATATACCAGAATATACCATAATATTACTAGAATATAGAAGAATATACGAGAATATACCTGAATATACTAGAATATAGCAGAATATACCATAATATTACTAGAATATAGAAGAATATAGGAGAATATACCAGAATATACTAGAATATAGCAGAATATACTAGAATATATGAGAATTTAGCAGAATATTACTCGAATATAGAAGAATATACGAGAATATACCATAATATTACTAGAATATAGAAGAATATACCAGAATATACTAGAATATAGCAGAATATACCAGAATATACTTGAATATACCAGAATATACCAGAATATACCATAATATACCATAATATTACTCGAATATAGAAGAATATACGAGAATATACCATAATATTACTAGAATATAGAAGAATATACCAGAATATACTAGAATATAGCAGAATATACCAGAATATACTTGAATATTCCAGAATATACCATAATATTACTCGAATATGGAAGAATATACGAGAATATACCATAATATTACTAGAATATAGAAGAATATACCAGAATAAACCATAATATTATTAGAATTTAGAAGAATATACCATAATATTACTAGAATATAGAAGAATATACCAGAATATACCTGAATATACCTGAATATACTAGAATATAGCAGAATATACCAGAATATACTTGAATATACCAGAATATACCATAATATTACTCGAATATAGAAGAATATACGAGAATATACGATAATATTACTAGAATATAGGAGAATATACCATAATATTACTAGAACATAGAAGAATATTCGAGAATATACTAGAATATAGCAGAATATACCAGAATATACTTGAATATACCAGAATATACCATAATATTACTTGAATATGGAAGAATATACGAGAATATACCATAATATTACTAGAATATAGAAGAATATACCAGAATATACTAGAATATAGCAGAATATACCAGAATATACTTGACTATACCAGAATATACCATAATATTACTCGAATATAGAAGAATATTCGAGAATATACGATAATATTACTAGAATATAGGAGAATATACCATAATATTACTAGAATATAGAAGAATATACCAGAATATACTAGAATATAGCAGAATAAACCAGAATATACTTGAATATACCAGAATATACCATAATATTACTCGAATATAGAAGAATATACGAGAATATACGATAATATTACTAGAATATAGGAGAATATACCATAATATTACTAGAATATAGAAGAATATACCAGAATATACCATAATATTACTAGAATATAGAAGAATATACGAGAATATACCTGAATATACTAGAATATAGCAGAATATGCCAAAATATACCATAATATTACTAGAAAATAGACCATAATATTACTCGAATATGGAAGAATATACGAGAATATACCATAATATTACTAGAATATAGAAGAATATACCAGAATAAACCATAATATTATTAGAATTTAGAAGAATATACCAGAATATACCATAATATTACTAGAATATAGAAGAATATACCAGAATATACCATAATATTACTAGAATATAGAAGAATATACGAGAATATACCTGAATATACTAGAATATAGCAGTATATGCCAAAATATACCATAATATTACTAGAAAATAGAAGAATATACGAGAATATACCTGAATATACTAGAATATAGCAGAATATACCAGAATATACCAGAATATACCAGAATATACTTGAATATACCAGAATATACCATAATATTACTCGAATATAGAAGAATATACCAGAATATACCATAATATTACTAGAATATAGAAGAATATACCAGAATATACCATAATATTACTACAATGTAGAAGAATATACCAGAATATACCATAATATTACTAGAATGTAGAAGAATATACCAGAATATACCATAATATTACTCGAATATAGAAGAATATATGAGAATATACGATAATATTACTAGAATATAGGCGAATATACCATAACATTACTAGAATATAGAAGAATATCCGAGAATATACTAGAATATAGTAGAATATACCAGAATATACTTGAATATACCAGAATATACCATAATATTACTAGAATATGGAAGATTATACAAGAATATACCATAATATTACTAGAATATAGAAGAATATACCAGAATATACCATAATATTACTAGAATATAGAAGAATATACGAGAATATACCAGAATATACTAGAATATAGCAGAATATACTAGAATATAGCAGAATATACCAGAATATGCCAGAATATTCCAGAATATAACATAATATTACTAGAATATAGAAGAATATACGAGAATATACCTGAATATACTAGAATATAGCAGAATATACCATAATATTACTAGAATATAGAAGAATATAGGAGAATATACCAGAATATACTAGAATATAGCAGAATATACTAGAATATATGAGAATTTAGCAGAATATTACTCGAATATAGAAGAATATACGAGAATATACCATAATATTACTAGAATATAGAAGAATATACCAGAATATACTAGAATATAGCAGAATATACCAGAATATACTTGAATATTCCAGAATATACTTGAATATTCCAGAATATACCATAATATTACTCGAATATGGAAGAATATACGAGAATATACCATAATATTACTAGAATATAGAAGAATATACCAGAATATACCATAATATTATTAGAATATAGAAGAATATACCAGAATATACCATAATATTACTAGAATATAGAAGAATATACCAGAATATACCTGAATATACCTGAATATACTAGAATATAGCAGAATATACCAGAATATACTTGAATATACCAGAATATACCATAATATTACTCGAATATAGCAGAATATACCAGAATATACTTGAATATACTAGAATATACCATAATATTACTTGAATATGGAAGAATATACGAGAATATACCATAATATTACTAGAATATAGAAGAATATACCAGAATATACCATAATATTACTAGAATATAGAAGAATATACCAGAATATACCATAATATTACTCGAATATAGAAGAATATATGAGAATATACGATAATATTACTAGAATATAGGAGAATATACCATAACATTACTATAATATAGATGAATATTCACGAATATACTAGAATATAGCAGAATATACCAGAATATACTTGAATATACCAGAATATACCATAATATTACTAGAATATGGAAGATTATACAAGAATATACCATAATATTACTAGAATATAGAAGAATATACCAGAATATACCATAATATTACTAGAATATAGAAGAATATACGAGAATATACCAGAATAAACTAGAATATAGCAGAATATACTAGAATATAGCAGAATATACCAGAATATACCAGAATATACCAGAATATAACATAATATTACTAGAATATAGAAGAATATACGAGAATATACATGAATATACTAGAATATAGCAGAATATACCATAATATTACTAGAATATAGAAGAATATAGGAGAATATACCAGAATATACTAGAATATAGCAGAATATACTAGTATATACGAGAATATAGCAGAATATGCCAGAATATACCATAATATTATTAGAATATACAAGAATATACGAGAATATACCTGAATATAATAGAATATAGCAGAATATGCCAGAATATCCCATAATATTACTAGAATATAGAAGAATATACGAAAATATACCTGAATATACTAGAATATACTAGAATATAGCAGAATATACCAGAATATACTTGAATATACCAGAATATACCATAATATTACTCGAATATAGAAGAATATACGAGAATTTACGATAATATTACTAGAATATAGGAGAATATACCAGAATATACCATAATATTACTAGAATATAGAAGAACATTCGAGAATATACCAGAATATAGCAGAATATACCAGAATATACTTGAATATACCAGAATATACCATAATATTACTAGAATATAGAAGAATATACGAGAATATACCTGAATATACTAGAATATACTAGAATATACCATAATATTACTTGAATATGGAAGAATATACGAGAATATACAATAATATTACTAGAATATAGAAGAATATACCAGAATATACCATAATATTACTAGAATATAGAAGAATATACCAGAATATACCTGAATATACTAGAATATACTAGAATATACCAGAATATACCATAATATTACTCGAATATAGAAGAATATACGAGAATTTACGATAATATTACTAGAATATAGGAGAATATACCAGAATATACCAGAATATACCAGAATATACCATAATATACCATAATATTACTCGAATATAGAAGAATATACGAGAATATACGATAATATTACTAGAATATAGAAGAATATACCATAATATTACTAGAACATAGAAGAATATTCGAGAATATACTAGAATATAGCAGAATATACCAGAATATACTTGAATATACCAGAATATACCATAATATTACTTGAATATGGAAGAATATACGAGAATATACCATAATATTACTAGAATATAGAAGAATATACCAGAATATACTAGAATATAGCAGAATAAACCAGAATATACTTGAATATACCAGAATATACCATAATATTACTCGAATATAGAAGAATATACGAGAATATACGATAATATTACTAGAATATAGGAGAATATACCATAATATTACTAGAATATAGAAGAATATACCAGAATATACCATAATATTACTAGAATATAGAAGAATATACGAGAATATACCTGAATATACTAGAATATAGCAGAATATGCCAAAATATACCATAATATTACTAGAATATAGAAGAATATACCAGAATAAACCATAATATTATTAGAATTTAGAAGAATATACCAGAATATACCATAATATTACTAGAATATAGAAGAATATACCAGAATATACCATAATATTACTAGAATATAGAAGAATATACGAGAATATACCTGAATATACTAGAATATAGCAGTATATGCCAAAATATACCATAATATTACTAGAAAATAGAAGAATATACGAGAATATACCTGAATATACTAGAATATAGCAGAATATACCAGAATATACCAGAATATACCAGAATATACTTGAATATACCAGAATATACCATAATATTACTCGAATATAGAAGAATATACCAGAATATACCATAATATTACTAGAATATAGAAGAATATACCAGAATATACCATAATATTACTACAATGTAGAAGAATATACCAGAATATACCATAATATTACTAGAATGTAGAAGAATATACCAGAATATACCATAATATTACTCGAATATAGAAGAATATACGAGAATTTACGATAATATTACTAGAATATAGGAGAATATACCAGAATATACCATAATATTACTAGAATATAGAAGAACATTCGAGAATATACCAGAATATAGCAGAATATACCAGAATATACTTGAATATACCAGAATATACCATAATATTACTAGAATATAGAAGAATATACGAGAATATACCTGAATATACTAGAATATACTAGAATATACCATAATATTACTTGAATATGGAAGAATATACGAGAATATACAATAATATTACTAGAATATAGAAGAATATACCAGAATATACCATAATATTACTAGAATATAGAAGAATATACCAGAATATACCTGAATATACTAGAATATACTAGAATATACCAGAATATACCATAATATTACTCGAATATAGAAGAATATACGAGAATTTACGATAATATTACTAGAATATAGGAGAATATACCAGAATATACCAGAATATACCAGAATATACCATAATATACCATAATATTACTCGAATATAGAAGAATATACGAGAATATACGATAATATTACTAGAATATAGAAGAATATACCATAATATTACTAGAACATAGAAGAATATTCGAGAATATACTAGAATATAGCAGAATATACCAGAATATACTTGAATATACCAGAATATACCATAATATTACTTGAATATGGAAGAATATACGAGAATATACCATAATATTACTAGAATATAGAAGAATATACCAGAATATACTAGAATATAGCAGAATAAACCAGAATATACTTGAATATACCAGAATATACCATAATATTACTCGAATATAGAAGAATATACGAGAATATACGATAATATTACTAGAATATAGGAGAATATACCATAATATTACTAGAATATAGAAGAATATACCAGAATATACCATAATATTACTAGAATATAGAAGAATATACGAGAATATACCTGAATATACTAGAATATAGCAGAATATGCCAAAATATACCATAATATTACTAGAATATAGAAGAATATACCAGAATAAACCATAATATTATTAGAATTTAGAAGAATATACCAGAATATACCATAATATTACTAGAATATAGAAGAATATACCAGAATATACCATAATATTACTAGAATATAGAAGAATATACGAGAATATACCTGAATATACTAGAATATAGCAGTATATGCCAAAATATACCATAATATTACTAGAAAATAGAAGAATATACGAGAATATACCTGAATATACTAGAATATAGCAGAATATACCAGAATATACCAGAATATACCAGAATATACTTGAATATACCAGAATATACCATAATATTACTCGAATATAGAAGAATATACCAGAATATACCATAATATTACTAGAATATAGAAGAATATACCAGAATATACCATAATATTACTACAATGTAGAAGAATATACCAGAATATACCATAATATTACTAGAATGTAGAAGAATATACCAGAATATACCATAATATTACTCGAATATAGAAGAATATATGAGAATATACGATAATATTACTAGAATATAGGCGAATATACCATAACATTACTAGAATATAGAAGAATATCCGAGAATATACTAGAATATAGTAGAATATACCAGAATATACTTGAATATACCAGAATATACCATAATATTACTAGAATATGGAAGATTATACAAGAATATACCATAATATTACTAGAATATAGAAGAATATACCAGAATATACCATAATATTACTAGAATATAGAAGAATATACGAGAATATACCAGAATATACTAGAATATAGCAGAATATACTAGAATATAGCAGAATATACCAGAATATGCCAGAATATTCCAGAATATAACATAATATTACTAGAATATAGAAGAATATACGAGAATATACCTGAATATACTAGAATATAGCAGAATATACCATAATATTACTAGAATATAGAAGAATATAGGAGAATATACCAGAATATACTAGAATATAGCAGAATATACTAGAATATATGAGAATTTAGCAGAATATTACTCGAATATAGAAGAATATACGAGAATATACCATAATATTACTAAAATATAGAAGAATATACCAGAATATACTAGAATATAGCAGAATATACCAGAATATACTTGAATATTCCAGAATATACTTGAATATTCCAGAATATACCATAATATTACTCGAATATGGAAGAGTATACGAGAATATACCATAATATTACTAGAATATAGAAGAATATACCAGAATATACCATAATATTATTAGAATATAGAAGAATATACCAGAATATACCATAATATTACTAGAATATAGAAGAATATACCAGAATATACCTGAATATACCTGAATATACTAGAATATAGCAGAATATA
>NW_027489809.1:22500-24606 GCF_050948215.1 Halictus rubicundus | reverse complement strand
GTGTTATGATATATATTGTTAGAAACCGTCTATATTACAGTGATATCACGTCGAAAATCGTCTAGGACCGATAGGGAAAAAGTTTCCTCTTGGCGGTGGGACTTAGAAAAATTTCCAGAGTTTTGTCGACGGAGTAGCACATCCGTCCATTATTTGCTAATAACTCGATAAATAATAATTGTAGCGAGTTTGGTGTTATGATATATATTGTTAGAAAACCGTCTATATTACAGTGATATCACGTCGAAAATCGTCTAGGACCGATACGGAAAAAGTTTCCTCTTAGCGGTGGGACTTAGAAAAATTTCCAGAGTTTTGTCGACGGAGTAGCACATCCGTCCATTATTTGCTAATAACTCGATAAATAATAATTGTAGCGAGTTTGGTGTTATGATATATATTGTTAGAAACCGTCTATATTACAGTGATATCACGTCGAAAATCGTCTAGGACCGATAGGGAAAAAGTTTCCTCTTGGCGGTGGGACTTAGAAAAATTTCCAGAGTTTTGTCGACGGAGTAGCACATCCGTCCATTATTTGCTAATAACTCGATAAATAATAATTGTAGCGAGTTTGGTGTTATGATATATATTGTTAGAAACCGTCTATATTACAGTGATATCACGTCGAAAATCGTCTAGGACCGATACGGAAAAAGTTTCCTCTTGGCGGTGGGACTTAGAAAAATTTCCAGAGTTTTGTCGACGGAGTAGCACATCCGTCCATTATTTGCTAATAACTCGATAAATAATAATTGTAGCGAGTTTGGTGTTATGATATATATTGTTAGAAACCGTCTATATTACAGTGATATCACGTCGAAAATCGTCTAGGACCGATAGGGAAAAAGTTTCCTCTTGGCGGTGGGACTTAGAAAAATTTCCAGAGTTTTGTCGACGGAGTAGCACATCCGTCCATTATTTGCTAATAACTCGATAAATAATAATTGTAGCGAGTTTGGTGTTATGATATATATTGTTAGAAACCGTCTATATTACAGTGATATCACGTCGAAAATCGTCTAGGACCGATAGGGAAAAAGTTTCCTCTTGGCGGTGGGACTTAGAAAAATTTTCGTCGAACGTCCGACGGAGTAGCACATCCGTCCATTATTTGCTAATAACTCGATAAATAATAATTGTAGCGAGTTTGGTGTTATGATATATATTGTTAGAAACCGTCTATATTACAGTGATATCACGTCGAAAATCGTCTAGGACCGATACGGAAAAAGTTTCCTCTTGGCGGTGGGACTTAGAAAAATTTCCAGAGTTTGTCGACGGAGTAGCACATCCGTCCATTATTTGCTAATAACTCGATAAATAATAATTGTAGCGAGTTTGGTGTTATGATACATATTGTTAGAAACCGTCTATATTACAGTGATATCACGTCGAAAATCGTCTAGGACCGATACGGAAAAAGTTTCCTCTTAGCGGTGGGACTTAGAAAAATTTTCGTCGAACGTCCGACGGAGTAGCACATCCGTCCATTATTTGCTAATAACTCGATAAATAATAATTGTAGCGAGTTTGGTGTTATGATATATATTGTTAGAAACCGTCTATATTACAGTGATATCACGTCGAAAATCGTCTAGGACCGATACGGAAAAAGTTTCCTCTTAGCGGTGGGACTTAGAAAAATTTCCAGAGTTTTGTCGACGGAGTAGCACATCCGTCCATTATTTGCTAATAACTCGATAAATAATAATTGTAGCGAGTTTGGTGTTATGATACATATTGTTAGAAACCGTCTATATTACAGTGATATCACGTCGAAAATCGTCTAGGACCGATACGGAAAAAGTTTCCTCTTGGCGGTGGGACTTAGAAAAATTTTCGTCGAACGTCCGACGGAGTAGCACATCCGTCCATTATTTGCTAATAACTCGATAAATAATAATTGTAGCGAGTTTGGTGTTATGATATATATTGTTAGAAACCGTCTATATTACAGTGATATCACGTCGAAAATCGTCTAGGACCGATAGGGAAAAAGTTTCCTCTTGGCGGTGGGACTTAGAAAAATTTCCAGAGTTTTGTCGACGGAGTAGCACATCCGTCCATTATTTGCTAATAACTCGATAAATAATAATTGTAGCG